>NW_024737042.1:13470608-13481752 GCF_018991925.1 Homarus americanus
AGAGAGGTGTTGTCAGGGGTGAGGGAGATGTTGTCATGGGTAAGGGAGGTGTTGTCAGGGATGAGAGAGGTGTTGCCAGGGATAAGAGAGGTGTCGTCAGGGGTGAGGGAGGTGTTTTCATGGATGAGGGATTTGTTGTCAGGGGTGAGGAAGGTGTTGTCAGGGGTGAGGAAGGTGTTGTCAGAGATGAGGGAGATGTTTTCAGAGGTGAAGGTAGTGTTGTCAAGGGTGAGGGAGATGCTGTCAGGAGTGAAGGATGTGTTGTCATGGATGAAGGAGATGTTGTCAGGGGTAAGGGGGATGTTTTCAAGAGTGAAGGGTTGTTGTTAAGGGGGAATGGTGTGTTGTCAAGGGTGAGGGAGATGTTGTCAGGGGTGATGAAGGTGTTGACAGGGGCGAGGGAGGTGTTGTTATGGGTGATGGAGGTATTGTCAGGGGTAAGAGGGATGTTCTCGGGTGGGTGAGTGGAGGTGTTGTCAAGGGTGAGGAAGTCTTTGTCGTGGGTGAGGGAGGTCTTGTTATGGGTGAGGGAAGATGTTGTCAGGGGTGAGGGAGATGATGTCAGGGGTGAGGGAGATGTTGTCAGGGGTGAGGGAGATGTTGTCAGGGGTGAGGGACATGTTGCCAACAAGCTGATCCTTGGATGCTCAACCTAAAAGATTAATTTCAAAGCAGCTAGCCTTACTGACGGGGCCAGTTGGCAACTCTCAAATAGTGTTAAACTTCATCCTTATATATCAAGGACCATTTATCGACTTAAGAAATTCCCATCAATCAGGAAGAGATAGAAGGAAACAATAACAAATATGTGTAACTTTTTTATAATGTCAACCAAAAGACAATATTCTTTCAGTGACATGCTCGAGACAAGACAATCTCCACACAGGAAGTTTTCAGCACAAGACTGGCTCTTTTTTAACTGTTTTATCTCTCTGAATCTCTCCTTGTGAGGCAGGAATTCGTATCTCACAGCAGAACTTATTTGTCCAGCACAATCAAAACGTAACACAGGAGGAGCAGGGTACAAGACACTTGCAGAAAATCTCTTGGGCTTCAAGAAGATAGACTGTTTGCCATCGAGTTTTTTTCCCGACTGGATGACGGCCGGGGCATTGAGGACACACTTGCAAGCCACAATGCCAAATGGCATGATAGTTGAAGACTGGAACATAAAAAAAAAACTTCATCGAGCAGAAAAGAGAAAAGTCACTTCACAAGGAAGTTCTGATTCTCCCAAGATGAAGAAATACACCCGTCAGTCTGATGAACAGTGCTTGTGAGACAGAAATGTGCTTCTTTTGGAATCAGCCTGCCAAAAATGCAAATTCATGGCACCACTCTTCGACATTTGAGCTTCATGCCCGAGTCAGAAAATGTGCTTTGCAATTGCAAGATCAACATCTCCTGGTCAAGCTGAGAGCAGGAGATCTCATAGCTCAGGAGGCCAAGTACCATGTCTAGTGTTTGGTGTCTTTATATAACAAAGCCAGACAAGCAAAGGTACAGGTATCTGATGAAAAGGAAGACAATACCTCAAGGTGTAGCACTAGCTGAGCTTGTCTCTTACATTGAAAATGCTCATACAGACACTGAAGCAGTCAGAGTATTCAAACTAGCAAATCTCACTAGAATGTACTGTACAATCAATGACAAAAGTCGTGTCGCGGTTTTGTCAGAAGATTAAATATGACTCGTGAAAGGCAGAGCGCACCAAAAGTTTAGCCCTTCGGCATATGTTTTCACCACATTTCACAACACGACTTTTGACTTTCATTGTACACCACCAGACTGGAACAAGTATAAACGGGCGTGTACATTCAACCGATTTGAAAAATTGGATCCTTACTTATTTTCCAGAAAAACACCAGGAAGCCATATTGAACGCAGTAGAAATGGGCTAAAAGACTGTGCGATTTCTTCTAGTGTCATACACAACGAAGGAGGATGTTTCCTCGCCTAAGGATGGGATTGCTCATGTTACACCACTGCATGACATCAATAGCCTGCATCCTGATCACTACAGCAGATCCTCCAAGATGGCTATCAGTGGTTGGATTATGTGGTTGACCGTTTGGAGAACCGACTGACAAATGGACGACTGGATTTCGTAGGGTGCCTGCCACGCAGTGCGTTCAGGTCCTCCCTTATTTATGACGAAGTCCTATATGTTTCCGCTGTTGACCAAGTCGGCAAACAGTCCAATCACTATGCTACACAACATGAAGACCATCAGACGTGCCAATGAGTACCTGAACCCAGGACAGACGCCTATCATGGTGGCTGATTAGCTTCTGTTCACACTTACAAAGTGCCTGCAGTGGAAATTTGCAGATACAGACATTGCTGAAGTCAAATACCTGATCATGCTTGGGGCCATGCACACTGAAAAGATGTTGTGGGCAGTCTCGGGTGACTAGCTGTAGTGCAGTGGGTGGACCACAGCTATAAAGAACGGGGTGTAGCTGTTTCACTGGATGTGGATGTCCTGACTACCCAACAGGTCTCTCAACATCCAGAGCTAACCCCCCTATAAGCTATCCTAAATCCCTGGATGAGGTAGCTGGTGCCATCAAACAGATGAAAAATATCAAAGCCTCAGGGCCTGATGGAATCCCAGCCGAAGTGTATAAAGCAGGAGTACCTCTGCTTACCAGATGTCTCCACTCTCTCCTGGAGAATATATGGGAAAAGAAGGAAATCCTCCATACTCTTAAAGAGCCCTCCATTAACAATATTTATAAGAACAAAGGAGACCGGTCAGACTGTGGCAACTACCGATGGATCGCGCTACTGTCCATAGCTGGCAAGATTATCGCCAGTATGGCTTTAGACCATCACGTGGCGCCACTGACAAGATCTTTGCTCCTAGCCAGATAGAGGAAAAGTACAGAGAACAGCGTCGTAGCATGTACATGGCATTCATCGACCTAACCAAGGCCATCGACTTGGTGAACAGGGAAGCCCTCTGGTGGACCCTCTGCCGTTTTGGTTGCCCACCAGAATTTAGTGCCATTGTGAGGCAACTCTACGATCGCATGAACGGCAGTGTCCTGCACAATGGCACCTAGTCTGAGTTCTTCCCCATCCAAACGGGGATAAAACAAGGAAGTGTATAAGCACCAACTCTCTTTTTCCATTTTCTTGGCTGTCTTCTTTAGTTGTGCCAGGGCGCATTTAGCCGGCGGGATGGACATCGAGTACCGGATGAAGGGAGGTCTTTTCAACATGAGACGACTCCAGGCAGGAACAAAGGTGTCGGCCGCTTCCATTACTGAACTTCAGAATGCAGACGACCTCACCCTTGTTGCTCACACTGAACGCGACCTACAAGAGATCCTGAACACATATCCAGATGAGTATGCACACTTCGGCCTTGAGGTGAATGTACGCAAGACTCGTATTCTCTTTCAACCTGCCTCTGTTTCATCAACACTTCCACTATCCATCCAGATTAACGGTACTATCCTCTCTAATGTTACCCACTTCCGATATCTCGGCTCCCATCTGTCCACTACTGCGGACCTTCGATGAACAGATTCAACATCGGATCAGATGTTCATCTCAAGCCTTTGGCAGACTCCATACACGTGTCTTCAGCTGTAGGGAGCTGAAATTATCTACAAAGTTGCTCGTATATCGAGCAGTGGTCCTCCCCACTCCGCTATATGGCAGTGAGACATGGGTCACATACAGGAGGCATCTCAAGGCACTTGAAAACTTTCACAAACGTAGTCTACGTTCCATTCTCCGAGTTCGCTGGGAAGACAAGAAAACAAGTGCCAGTATTCTCACTGACACCAACTGTAGGGGCATCGATGCTATCATTATCCATGAACAACTACGCTGGACTGGCCAAGTTAAACGCATGGGGTACAGTAGACTGCCAAAGTAGCTACTTTAAAGTCACCTAACGCATAGTAAACGTAACGCTGGTGGGCAACTGAAAAGGCATAAGGATAGTTTTAAGACAAACCTGAAAAAGTGCCAAATCAACCCCGCTCATCTGGGAGACGATTACTCCACACAGTAACGCATGGGGGAGCACCAAACAAGGTGTCAACACTTTGTAGCTAGTCTACCCCCCTTACGCGTTTTTTCCAGGGTCGAGACAAAGCGCGATATACGCGATTTTGTTCAAAATCACAGTATAGGTACTCCTGAGCATGCCGAGTCCGATCCTATCATCGACAGTTCGATTGCGGAATAATTAGTGGTCGTAATGATGCTTGGACTATTTTAATTAAATTTTTCTCAATGCTTATTTCAGTACTCGCCAACTATTGGTTTCTCAGGTATTTGGTTGGTGTTGTTATGCTCTTCTGGATGTACTTAATTACTTAAATTAATCCCATCAAATTTCAAGTCAGAGAGAAAATCATATTTGGGTGAAAAAACGCGTAAGGGTCTCCCCTTACGCGTTTTTTCCAGAGTCGAGACAAAATGCAATATACGTGATTTTGTTAAAAATCACAGTATAGGTACTCCTGAGCATGCCGATTCCGATCCTATCATCGACAGTTCGATTGCGGAATAACGTTTTCTCCTACACTCAGATGTAGCCCTCAATGCAAAGGAACGACCCCAGAGGTCCCTCACTATCTTAAATGACAGCAAATTATTATTATTATTATTATTATTACAATAGTATTAGTATTATATTAGTATGTTAGTAGTAGTAGTAGTAGATGGATTCTCGGCGGAAGCAAGAACACTGCAGGAGAGACTAAAATCTACGGGTGACGGAAAGCAAAACACCGATGACGTGGCAAGAAAATTTGGAAACAAAATGCGTGTGGGAAAAGTGTCTCTCGCGGTAAGATCTCTCACACATGAATCCTCCGGTGGAGTGATGCCAATAAACAGAGCGACATTAAAACTATTGAAAGAGAAACATCCCCCTGCAAGCGAAGATGAAGGCATCAGGCTCCAGGGTGCCTATATCCCACCAAATGCTGTCCTGTTCGAGAAAATAACAGGAGAGATGGTGTGGAAAAAGGCACTGAAGACTCGAGGAGGAGCCGGCCCTTCAGGTCTGGATGCAAACGGTTGGAGAGTCATCCTCAGCACAAACAAGTTTGGCCCTGCAGCAAGCGATCTCTGCACTGCCATTGCCACCCTTGCAAGAAAGCTTGCATCCTCTTGCTGCCATCACCTCCAGGCTCTGACGGCCTGCCGCCTTATCCCTCTGGAAAAGAAACCAGGATGTAGACCTATAGGGGTGGGGGAAGTGCTGAGGCGGATCATCGGAAAGTGTATAATGGAGGTGGTAAAGGATGATGTCAGGGCAGCAGCAGGGAACCTACAAGTGTGTGCTGGCCACCAGGCTGGTGGGGAGGCGGCCATTCACGCCATGAGATTGATATTTGAGCAGCGTGATTGTGAGGCCGTTCTCCTGGTGGATGCTTCAAACGCATTCAACATACTTAACCGCAAGGCGGCACTGCACAACATCAAGATCAAGTGTCCTAGCTTTGCGATGTATGTTGAAAATTCGTATAGGAATCCTTCAGACCTCTACATAGTAAACAACAAGGCTCTACGAGGTGATACCATCCTACAGTCGACCGAGGGAACAACACAGGGGGACCCCGTTGCAATGGCAATGTATGCAATAGGCCTATCAGTGCTCCAACAAGAAATAAAGTATGAAACAACTGGGGTCAAACAAGTGGCATATGCTGATGACCTCACAGGAGCAGGAAAAGTGGAGGACATCAAAAAGTGGTGGGACCTGGTAACATCGCGAGGTCCACAAATAGGGTACCACCCAAACGCCAGCAAATCCTTCCTCATCGTGAAGCCAGATCATTATGATCGGGCTTTGGAGGTTTTCGGCGAAAGTGAGGTCAAAATAACTAAGGACGGCCAAAGACATCTAGGCGCAGTAATTGGCACTACGGACTTCAAGACCCAGTACGTAGGGGGAAAGGTGAATGAGTGGGTTAGCGAAATCCATGCTCTATCGGAGATTGCTAACACAGAGCCACATGCGGCCTTTGCAGCATTCACACATGGAGTCAAGCATCGTTGGAACTACCTGATGCGTACCATCCCTGAGATCCGACCCCTCCTCCACCCGTTGGAAGAAGCAATCAGTGTCAAGCTCATTCCCAAACTAGTGAAACACCACGACTTAACCCCAGTAGAAAGAACACTTCTTGCACTTCCACCAAGACTGGGAGGGATGGGACTAACTAATCCAGAGGAGATTGCTGACTCTGAACATCAAAATTCACTTAAGCTCACGGCAGCCCTCACTGATCACATAATAGCCCAGAATGCAACAGGGGAAGTGGACACCAGCGAAGTTAATAAGATCCGTAGGTCCATTACAACAGATCGGCAGCACTGCCAAAATGACATGTTGCAGCAACTATTGCTGCAGGTTCCAGAAAATTTGACAAAAAAAGTAGCTATAGCGCAGGAGGTGGGCGCCTCGAACTGGTTAACTACGCTACCGATAAGGGCAAATGGTTTCAGCCTTAACAAACAAGAATTTACAGATGCCATTGCTCTAAGGTACGGTTGGCCAGTAGATGGTTTGCCCTCCCAATGCGTGTGTGGCTATTCCTATGATGGCGATCACGCCATGGTTTGCAAGAAGGGGGGCTTCATATGCATGAGGCATGACGAGGTAAGGGATCTCACAGCAAATATGTTGAAGGAAATCTGCCGGGACGTCATGGTAGAACCGACCCTCCTTCCACTGGATGGCGAGATCCTCCAACACAGGACTTCAAACACATCTAACGAAGCCCGTGTGGACGTCAGTGCTCGAGGATTCTGGACGCGGGGACAGCGAGCTTTCTTCGACATCAGGATTTTTGATCCCATGGCCGTTTGTCATCCGAACCTAGCTCTCGATGCCGCATAGGAGGAACGAGAACGCAAGAGAAGGGCATATGGGAGAGAATTCAAAATGTTGATCAGGCAGCTTCACTCCTCTAGTGTTCACAACCTCTGGTGGGATGGGCCCAAGTGCAAGATGTTTCTACGCCAGACTCGCGGAGCTGATCTCCGAACAGAAGCAGCAGCCCAGAAGTTATGTCACAGCCTGGATGAGATGTCGACTGTCCTTCTCTCTCCTTCGGTCGGCGTTGCTCTGCCTCAGGGAACGAGAGCTTCTGCCCCTACTCCGACAACTGCTGCAGATATCGACTATGAGGGTACAGTCACTGAATGCCGCATGGATCTGCGGCTCAACTAATTTAACACAGATAGGATAGTTTCTTATGTATTAGGATATTTAATATTAAGGTAAATAAATGGTGGCGAAGGTGTGGCTATTGGGGGAGGCTGGAGGCCACGTTAAAAAAAAAAAAAAAAAAAAAAAAAAAAAAAAAAAAAAAAAAAAAAAAAAAAAAGTAGTGTAGTAGTAGTAGTAGTAGTAGTAGTAGTAGTAGTAGTAGTAGTAGTAGTAGTAGTAGTTAACAAACAAGAATTTACAGATGCCATTGCTCTAAGGTACGGTTGGCCAGTAGATGGTTTGCCCTCCCAATGCGTGTGTGGCTATTCTTATGATGGCGATCACGCCATGGTTTGCAAGAAGGGGGGCTTCATATGCATGAGGCATGACGAGGTAAGGGATCTCACAGCAAATATGTTGAAGGAAATCTGTCGGGACGTCATGGTAGAACCGACCCTCCTTCCACTTGATGGCGAGATCTTCCAACACAGGACTTCAAACACATCTAACGAAGCCCGTGTGGACGTCAGTGCTCGAGGATTCTGGACGAGGGGACAGCGAGCTTTCTTCGACATCAGGATTTTTGATCCCATGGCCGTTTGTCACCGTAACCTAGCTCTCGATGCTGCGCATAGGAGGAACGAGAACGACAAGAGAAGGGCATATGGGGAGAGAATTCAAAATGTTGATCAAGGCAGCTTCACTCCTCTAGTGTTCACAACCTCTGGTGGGATGGGCCCAAGTGCAAGATGTTTCTACGCCAGACTCGCGGAGTTGATCTCCGAACAGAAGCAGCAGCCCAGAAGTTATGTTACAGCCTGGATGAGATGTCGACTGTCCTTCTCTCTCCTTCGGTCGGCTTTGCTCTGCCTCAGGGGAACGAGAGCTTCTGCCCCTACTCCGACAACTGCTGCAGATATTGACTATGAGGCTACAGTCACTGAATGCCGCATAGATCTGTGGCTCAACTAATTTAACACAGATAGGATAGCTTCTTATGTATTAGGATATTTAATATTAAGGTAAATAAATGGTGGCGAAGGTGTGGCTATTGGGGGAGGCTGGAGGCCATAATTTAAAAAAGTAAAAGTAGTAGTAGTAGTAGTAGTAGTAGTATTAGTAGTAGTAGTAGTAGTAGTAGTAGTAGTAGTAGTAGTAGTAGTAAAGTGAGAAAGTAGTAGTTGCTTATGTATTAGGATATTTAATATTAAGGTAAATAAATGGTGGCGAAGGTGTATAGTTGGGGGAGGCTGGGAGGCTGCTTAAGTAGTAGTAGTAGCAGTAGTAGTAGTAGTGCAGTAAAAGAAGAGTAGTAGTAGTAGTAGTAGTAACCTAGCTCTCGATGCTGATAGGAGTGTGGAACGGAGAGAACGACAAGAGAAGGTGCTATTATGTATGAGAATTCAAATGTTGATCAAGGCAGCTTCACTCCTCTAGTGTTCACAACCTCTGGTGGGATGGGCCCAAGTACAAGATGTTTCTACGCCAGACTCGCGGAGCTGATCTCCGAACAGAAGCAGCAGCCCAGAAGTTATGTTACAGCCTGGATGAGATGTCGGCTGTCCTTCTCTCTCCTTCGGTCGGCTTTGCTCTGCCTCAGGGGAACGAGAGCTTCTGCCCCTACTCCGACAACTGCTGCAGATATCGACTATGAGGCTACATTCACTGAATGCCGCATGGATCTGCGGCTCAAGTAATTTAACACAGATAGGATAGTTTCTTATGTATTAGGATATTTAATATTAAGGTAAATAAATGGTGGCGAAGGTGTGGCTATTGGGGGAGGCTGGAGGCCACGTTTAAAAAAAAAAAAAAAAAAAAAGAAGTAGTAGTGTAGTAGTAGTAGTAGTAGTTAGTAGTGTGTGTGTGTGTGTGTGTGTGTGTGTGTGTTTCATTTTAAGACGTTAGGAGACCATAGAACCTATCTATGGCAGACTTAAAATTACAAGAACAGACCAGATGGTAGGAATGTTCTACTCGCTACAGCTAAAATCATTATCACACTACGGTAGCCTTTCATATTCATACTCCTGAGCCAGGCTGCATTTTACCTTTTTAATCAATAGACTACAGTAAACATGGTCACTATAAAAGGAATACAGCTTCTAGCAGCAGCCACAGCCATATAAAACCCATGAAAAACATTCAATTTAAAAAACTCATTTTGCCCGTTAAAACTGGTTTTTTGTGTGAAAAAAATGTGGGTTCGGTTATTTGAAAAAAAAATTAAAACCCTGTTCTCAACACTGAAAATTAATACTGTAGTTATGATAACTATACAGTAAGTCGTCTCTGGACCATTATATACTGTACATGTTGTCTGTGCCACAGCGTACTACACGTTCTGTTGCAGTGTGTCTTAATTTCTCCTAGAATCTTACTTCATCTTTTTTCTATCAACAAACACATCTTTACTACTTATACAGTTGATCAGTAAATCTTAAATATTTTCAGATAATATCAAGTCTCAACCGCCAACACAAGCAGAGGTCTTAGGCCGTATACCAGGATGGTAAAGTGTTGTTGTTCCCTACACTATCTTCGCTGGTGTCCAGTTACAACATAAACTGATAATGGAATAAGCAAGTTAAATAAAACACACACACACACACTAATATCTATCTATCTATCTATCTATCTATCTATCTATCTATCTATCTATCTCGCATAATTATTCTGATTGCAGTACTGTCAGTCTGGGAAATAATGAGTAGAAAAAAAGCTGGTCTCAATAAAACGCTCACGTGTTGTTTATATTGTTGGGGGTTAATTATGCAGCAGCGTCGGCGTGACTAATATTAATGACATGAGGAGATATACAGCCCAGTGCTTATGTTGCCACACTACACTCCCAGTTACTGCTCACTATTGAGTACTAATTATAATGAACATGTTCTCTATTATCTGGAATAATTAATTATACTCATTATTTGCATGATAACACACACACACACACACACACACACTGTCCTCAACAGGCTGCCTGGGTCAGTCTTCCACCTCCCTGCCCTCAACTCCTCCAGGATATATCAACACCTCCCACCAACAATACAGTACAAATAGTGACAATCAACCACCATCCCTCCCCTCACACACAGTCTATTCCCTCCATATACTTTACTCTTTATGTCACTGAAAAATACCGTAATAACATGTTTGTCCCCCAACAAAGGAAAGGTTAGACGCTACAGCACAATAATATTTTATTATATGAACCGGATTGTATCTGGTGATATCAGGCATCGTATAACATCACCATTTTTTTCTGTATATTACAATAATGATTAAATGTTAATGAGATTCGTATTTACATGTATTCACTGGGCTGGAAATTAAACACACGATGTATATTAACAAGGATGTGAATAACCCTAGTGGCTGAAGCACCTGTCATGGTATATCACCTCAATAGACACGTGTATTGGTCAAATTTAATATAGTCTTGTTATTTTCAGAATTATAATATTAGCCGCGTTTTGTGTAACTGGACCGAAAAACGTTTGGCCGTCACGTGGAAATTATTTATTTTTTTATAAACGGGGATTATAATTTGTGTGAACTTGGTGTAATACGAGACATTACTGATTATCCTCCAGGGAACGTGAGATAAATCCAGGTAATAAAGATTTAATGGGAAGGATTACTTAATACTCTGCCCTCAACACATGAACGAGCTGGCAGATTTGCACCAAACTTGGATGGTTTGCCTGGAATGTGACAAGTTCTGTATAATCAATTAACATTATTTATACAGATGGTGTAAACTCCTCTGGTTGAGTAAATGTTTGGGGATGTTTCCTTCACCTTGTGCATATTATTCAATTCAGGAACTCTGTGTTTCTCATGTTAGTTTTTGAGTGAAACCATTGTGTATATCTTAAAACAGTCGTTGTGGAGCTGAGTCTTAAGTTTATAATTTCTCACCAATATTATTCCCAGCAGTCCAAGTTCCACTAAC
>NW_024737042.1:13481852-13646852 GCF_018991925.1 Homarus americanus
TGTTGTACTTCGTTTCAGTTACATGTGTGCTACTTAAGCTCACAGCCCTCACTGACACATAATAGCCAAAAATGCAACAGAGGTAAGTGGACACCAGCAGAAATAAATAAGATCCGTAGGTCCATTACAACAGATCAGCAGCACTGCCAAAATGACATGTTGCAGCAACTTTTGCTGCAGGTTCTAAAAATTTGACAAAAAAGTAGCTATAGCGCAGGAGGTGGGCATATCGAACTGGTTAACTACGTTACCGATAAGGGCAAATGGTTTCAGCCTTAACAAACAAGAATTTACAGATGCCATTGCTCTAGTGTAAGGTTGGCCAGTAGATGGTTTGCCCTCCCAATGCGTGTGTGGCTCTTCCTATGATGGCGATCACGCCATGGTCTGCAAGGGCTTCATATGCATGAGGCATGACGAGAAAGAGATCTCACAGCAAATATGTTGAAGGAAATCTGCCGGGACGTCATGGGTAGAAACCCTCCTTCCACTGGATGGCGAGATCTTCAACACAGGACTTCAAACACATCTAACGAAGCCCGTGTGGACGTCAGTGCTCGAGGTTCTGGACGCGGGGACAGCGAGCTTTCTTCGACATCAAGGATTTTAGTCCCATGGCCGCTTGTCACCGTAACCTAGATCTCGATGCTGCATAGGAGGAACAGAACGACAAAGAGAAGGGCATATGGGGAGAGAATTCAAAATGTTGATCAGGCAGCTTCACCCTCTAGTGCTTACAACCCTGGTGGGATGGGCCCAAGTGCAAGATGTTTCTCCATGATACTTGGAGGTAATCTCCGAAACAGAAGCAGCAGCCAGAAGTTATGTTACAGCCTGGATGAGATGTCGACTGTCCTACTCTCTCCTTCGGTCGGCTTTATGCCTCAGGAGACAGGCTTCTGCCCCTACTCAACAACTACTGCAGATTGACTGGGGCTACAGTCACTAATGCCGCATCGATCTGCGGCTCAACTAAGATAACACAGATAGGATAGCTTCTTATGTATTTAGGATATTTAATAATAAGGTAATTAAATGGTGGCG
Organism: Homarus americanus; assembly: GCF_018991925.1. Classification (NCBI taxonomy): domain Eukaryota; kingdom Metazoa; phylum Arthropoda; class Malacostraca; order Decapoda; family Nephropidae; genus Homarus; species Homarus americanus. Next base: position 13,482,897 of record NW_024737042.1, read on the forward strand.
AAGGTGTGGCTATTGGGGAGGCTGGAGAGCCACGTTAAAAAAAAAAAAAGTAGTAGTAGTAGTATAGTCTGTCAGGGTGGTGCATGGTCTGGGAGGTGGTGGTGTATGGTGTGTCAGGATGATTTATGTGTGTGGAGATCGTGTATGGTGTGTCGTTGTATGGGGTGTGGAAGTGGTTTGTATGGTTTGAGGAGGTGGTGTATGGTGAGTGGAGGTGGTGGTGTATGGAGGTGATGCTGTATGGAAGTGGTGTATGCTGTGATGATGGGGTGTGTTGTGTGTCAGGATGGTGGTGTATGGTGTGTGGGGTGGTGTATGGTGCTTCAGGTTGTATGGTGCTTCAGGGTGCATGGTGTGTCAGGGTGGTGTATGATGCGTGGAGGTGGTGTATGGTGTGTGGAGATGGTGTATGGTAGTGGTGGTGTATGATGTTTTGAGGTGATGGTGTATGGTGTGTGGAGATGGTGTATATTTGTGTCAGGATGGTGTATGGTGTGGAGGTGGTGGTGTACGGTGTGTGGGGTGGTGGTGTATGTTGTGTGGAGTGGTGGTGTGTGGTGTGATGGGGTGGTGTTTGGTGTGTGTGGTGGTGTATGGTGTGTCAGGATGGTGTATGGGTGGTGGTGTAGGTGGTGGTGTATGTTTGTGTGGGTGGTGGTGTAGTGTGTGGGTGGTGGGGTGTATGTTTGTGTGGAAGTGGTGGTGTATGGTGTGATGAGGTGGTGTTTGGTGTGTGGAGGTGGTGGTGTATGGTGTGTCGGGATAGTGTGTGGGGTATGGGAGGTGGGTATGTTGTGTGGAAGTGGTGGTGTATAGTGTGTGGAGGTGGTGGTGAATGTTGTGTGGAAGTGGTGGTGTATGGTGATGAGGTGGTGTTTGGTGTGTGAGGTGGGCATGGTTGGGATGGTGTATGGAGGTGGTGGTGTATGGTGTGTGGGAGGTGGTGTGTGTATGTGTGGAGGTGGTGGTGTATGGTGTGGTGGTGTATGGTGTGTGTGGAGGTGATGGTATGGTGTGTGGAGGTGGTGGTGTATAGTGGAGGAGGTATGTGGTGTGGAGGGTATAGTGTGGGAGGGAGGTGGTATGTAGTGAGGAGATGGTGGTATAGTGTGTGGAGGAGGTGGTGTATGTGTGTGGAGGTGGTAGTATAGGTGTGGGAGGGTGGTAAGTGGAGGTGGTAGGTGGCAGTGTGGGAGAGTGGTGTATGGTGTGGAGGTGGTGGTGTATGTGTGGAGGGGTGCAGAGGTGTGTGGAGGGGAGGTGGTGTATGGTGTGTGAGGTGGTGGTGTATAGTGTGTGGAGGTGGTGGTGTATGGTGTGTGGGAGGGTGGTGTATGGTGTGTGTGGGAGGTGGTGGTGTGTGGGAGGTGGTGGCAGGAGGAGGTGATGGTGTGTGTGTATAGTGTGGAGGTGTGGCATGGTGTGAGGGAGGTGGTATAGTGTCGGATGGTGTATGGAGGTGGTGGTGTATGTGTGGGAGGTGGTGGTATAGTGTGTGAGGTGGTGGTGTATGGTGTGAAGGTGGTATGGTGTGAGTGGTATGGTGTGGGAGGTGGTGGTATGGTGTGTGAGGTAGGTGTAGTGGTGTGTGGAGGTGGTGTGTATGGTGGAGGTGGTGTATGGTGTGGGAGGTGGTGGTGCTGGTGAGAGGTGGTGGTGTATGGTGTGTGGAGGTGGTGTGTATGGGTGTGGAGGTGGTGGTGTATGGTGTGTGGAGGTGGTGGTGGCTAGGTGGGTATGTGGAGGTGTGTGTGTGGGAGGGAGGTTATAGGTGTGGAGGTGGTGGTATGTGGAGGTGGTGGTGTATGGTGTGGAGGGAGGTGGTGCAGGCGTGGAGGTGGTGGTGTATGGTGTGTCGGGATGGTGTATGGAGGTGGTGGGCGGTGTGTGGAGGCACAGTGTGGGAGGGAGATGGTGGTGGTGTGTGGAGGTGGTGGTATAGGGAGGGGAGGTGTATGGTGTGTGAGGTGGTGGAGGGTAGGTGTGTGGGGAGGTGGTGTATAGTATGGATGTGTATGGTGTGGGAGGTGGTATGGTGTGTGGAGGTGGTGGTGTGGTGTGGAGGTGGTGGTGCATGGTGTGGAGGTGGTGGTGTGGAGGTGTGTGGGTGGTATGGTGGTGGAGGTTGTGGCTGAGGTGTGTGGAGGTTGTGGCTTGGTGTGTGGAGGTTGTGGTGTTGGTGATGGTGGTGTGGAGGTTGTGGTGTATGGTGTGGAGGTTAGGGTGTACGGTGAGGTTGTGGTGTATGGTGTGGGAGTTGGGTGTGGGGTGTGGAGGTTGTGGTGTATGGTGTGTGGAGGTGGTGGTGTATGGTGTGTGGAGGTGGTGGTGTATGGTTGTGTCTGGGTGCTTGAGTCAAGTTTGTGTTGTTGGATTATATAATTTTTAAATAAAAATGGTTGAAACATAGCATAGAAATGCACATATAATATATTGTTAAAATAGTTGTCATTTTATTATTATTATTATTATTATTATTATTTTTATTTATTTTTTATTATAACATTAAGATCATAATATCGACAAGAAGGAGTAACAAACTCGAGAACTTCATCTATCCCTCCTCTGACGATTCTTCAGAGAGTTCTGAGGACTCAAGTTCCTCAAGTTCCTCAGGGGACAGAAAACCTAAGAAGAGGGGAAGAAACGAGGAAAGGACAAAACGAAAAAACAACAAAAGCGTAAAGACGGAAAGTGCCCACACTAATTATCACGTTGACTTTCTTTTTCACCAAGGCCATTTTTCCTACTATACAGTCAATTGATATTTATGGTATTTCAACAGTCTATAATGTAAAATCATGAAAGGAATCACAGGAACAAATAAGAAAAACAATGCATGTTTTGGCGCGTATAAGTTGAACCGTATATTTTAATTACATAAAAAAACTTTTACAAATATGAATTTTATTTGAAAAAAGGCGCGAGACTTTCAGCTCTCCTATGCTGGCAAGAAAAAAACTAAGGTAAATCATAAGGTTTACAGTTGTGTTCAGCAGCATACTGTACTGTACTGTACTGTACTGTACTGTACGTGGTGAGCTGAAACTCCACCAGCCGGAAACACTTATTTTCCACAGTAGATATTATCTATATGATAATATACACAATATTTACATATATTTTATGCCAAATTTTCCATTGAGTCCTAGTACAGTACTATGATATTATTGGTCTATATTAAATTTGTTAAACCTATGTTTTCCAACTCAAGCTGTGAATATGAAGGTTTAGGTTATTTATTGTTTGCTTAGTGCAGTCGTTCCTGAACTGGGGGCTACAGTGTTACTCAAAGGTGAATCATACACGCTTGATAACATGCAACCTTGTACAGTATTAATGATCCCTTCACTGCATGTGGTACTTCAAAAATTATATTGTTTGAAATTTTAGTTCACCTTATTTATAAATACTGTACACGCAGAACACACGGTTTGGTTGGTTAGGTTAGGTTAGGTTAGGCTTATTAAGTTTATGTTAGGTTAGGTTAGGTTGCTAAGTTTGGTTATATTAGGTTGCTGTTTAGTTAGGTTAGGTTAGGTTAAGTAACTTTCGATTAGGTTAGGTTATGTTATGTAAGTTTAGGTTTGGTTATGTTATGTTTTTGTAAGTTTATCTCTATCAACCAATAACCCTTTTTCTTTTTTGACAAAACCATTCCTTTCTGTTGAACTGACCTCTGCTTATCTACTGACTTGACCTCTGCTTTCCATTGACCTTATCTCTTATTTTGTGTTGACCCGATCTCTTATCTGTTGACCTGATCTCTTATTATCTCTTTATCTGACTTCTGCTTATCTTGACCTGACTTCTGCTTATATGTTGACCTAACTCTGCTTCTCTGTTAACCTGACTTCTCTGTTGACCTAACTTCTGCATCTCTGTTGTCCTAACCCCTGCTTCTCTGTTGAACTGTCTTCTATTTATCTGTTGACCTTACTTCTGCTTCTGTTGACCTGACCTCTGCTTTTCAGTTGACCTAATCTCTTCTTATCTGTTGACCTGACCCCTGCTTCTGTTGACCTGACTTCTGCTTATTTGTTATCTTGACCCTTTGTTCTCTGTTAACCTGAATTCTGCTTCTGTTGACCTGACCTCTGCTTATCTGTTCACCTGACCTCTTGTTCTCTGTTGACCTGACTTTGTTTTCTGTTGACCTGACCTCTGCTTATCTGTTGAGCTGACTTCTGCTTATCTGCTGCCTTGACCTCTGTTTACTTGTTTGGCCTCAATCGGTCGTACAATCAATATTCCTTGCAATTAGGGCTTCAATAATTCAATGAATTGGTTAACTTAGAACTCAAACACGAAGCTTCCTTCTAAGTCTAAACTGTTCTCCCTTCAAAGGTGAATCCCATTGTCATATCCGACTAAGGACCATTATATACAAGCCATCCATATTCCCGTATCCTGCTGTCCGTCTCCTGTTGCTCCTCGAACTCTAATTGAGTGAGCTGCAGAGTTCAGGAGCTTCCAGGTTGGCTACAGTTGCATGTATCATTGGACCTGTCGATTAATCATTGATTGTGGTTAGTCTTCATGTAGATAATATCTTATTATTGGTTTGGGTATATCTGACTCGTATTTCGTCTCTAGGTTAATTTTATCATTTGTTTTGTTTCTTTTTCCTGTTAAGTTCGGCGGTATATCGATGTTCTGTATTCTGTAACATCATTAGTGATTTTGTATCATCCATGTTCTGCGTCATCAATGTTCTGTAGCGTCATCAATGTTCTATAGCATCATCATTGTTCAGTGGCATAATCAATGTTCAGTAGCATCATCAATGTTCTATAGCATCACTATTGTTCAGTGGCATAATCAATGTTCAGTAGCATCATCAATGTTCAGTGTACGATCTTAGTTTTATACGCTCATATCAGTGTTCTATCGTTACTAGCGGCTTTGTCAGTCTTGCCTGAGTAATAAAAGTCATCAAAAATCAGCGGTTCCACATATTAAGCACCAAGATACCTGGGTAAGATCAAATAGGCACTTTACTTCCGTGTTCTTTGCCGTGTGTTCCTTCTCACTCTCCAGATTTTCCTCATTTTCCTCTGATTTTCTGTTTAACAAAGAATAACGTGTATAATGATTGTATAAGTTCTGTAATGGGATAAATATTACTTTAAGCAAAGATGAAACAGTCAATGTTTCCTCAGACAAGAAACGTTCTTAAAAACTAAAGAGAGTTTTAGGAATCGCCTCGTCGGGCCATGAATAATAAAAGCCTTGAACAAACATAGGTAAAGGTCAATTTAGCAGCGCCCCATAAAACTTGTTTCTTGGCTTCTCCAACAAGCCATTTGCGTCTCTGAGAACCTGTGTGAGGATTTGGAAAGAAAAGATTAGCTCCTGGACGACTTCGTTTTAATCTTCACGTATCAGTATTTTCCTTGTATTGTGTGTTTCCTAGCTGTTCTAATGTTGGATGCTGGGATTGTTGCTTTTGAGCGGACCGAAGCTCATAAATTTGTTGTATTTTTTGTGATATATCAAGTTAAAACGTAGTGTACATATCAACATGTGATATAGCAACGCACTCAATAAAACATTCAAGATATTATTCACGTCTGAGGTTTGGTGACCACAACCCTCCCATTCCGAACGTTTCCGGGTTGTCTTTACCGAACCTTCTATATTTTGTCTCTCTGGGGACCTAATTTTACGCTTCTTTCATCTATCCTAATCTTTACCTTCCAACGGCCCTCCTATCCTGAATTGAATCCATTAACATGTCAATCATTATCAATTTCATATTCTATCCAGGGATACCTCAGTTTCCAGCTTCGCTACGTCCTATTTAAATTTCCGTGAGGATAAACGCCTACCCATGCCTGTTTCTCCACCATGCATAGTGTATTGGAGGTGAGGCTGACAGTCAATGATATGAGTATTACGTTCAGTGCACCAACACTTCTCTCACTGTGCATCACTTGCCTGACAGTGCACCACCACAACCCTCAATATTCACCACTAGCGTCATAGTGCACCGCCACCAAGTAATAGCCTCTTGTCAACATATAGACAGTAGTACTTATATAAAAGTGGGCTATTTACATTGTATAATTGTATAATTTACATTACCCGAAGTAACTAGTTAAATGGCTAGATGTCATTCCCATTTCCTCCATGCATCTTAGATTTGTACAGGTCATCACCAAGTGCCCAGCCCTCATTGGATTTAACCCTTACATCTCACTCCTAGTATATTCTCTCATAAAAGGACAGTTGCCTAATACCGTTAAATTCGGCATTTATAACAATATACAGTAGTGTCGATATATGTTTGGTAAATAAATAACAAAACACTATAGTGTTTGTGTGAAACAACTACAAACAGATATTAAAAGTAACTCGAACTAAAACTACAAAGCAGTGACAAAAATTCCTGAATTAGTGAATTACCGTTATCCATACTCAACTGGACGGACCACCCTAGTACAAGGGTCTCAGTTGGTGGGATCACTAGCTAGTACAGTGCGACAGCTATGATCACAAGCTAGTAAAAGGCTGTCAGCTGGTGGGATCACCAGCTTGTGTACCCTCACAGTGCACCATTACCCTCCACAATGTACCACTATCCTCACAGTGCACCACCAATCTCCAAGCTCTATATCACAACTGAAATCAAAGCAATGATAAAAGAAAAACAAATTTCAGAGAAAATTTGCAAAGACCCATAACTTTCGGTACTGCTTACCGAAGTATCCGAAATAGAGTAACACAAGCAGTTAGAAATGCCAGAAGTAGCTAGTATACAAATAAACTACAGTCAGCATCAGGCAACAGAAAATCTGGAGTATCATCAATTCTATTTAGAACAAGAACACTCAACCTACGGCTCCCCACTTAGCTTTTATGATAAATGCTACAGTTGTAACAGAACCTTCCCTCATTACCAACCACTTCAATGATTACTTTATCAATGCTGGCAGAAATGTTGTTGAGAACATTTCTGATGACTATGAGGAATTTAGAGCCTACCTGTAAAACAGACAACAAAATAAGTTGCTCCTGTCCCCTGTCACGGCAAATGAAATAATGACCATCATAAAAATGTCCAAAGATGTAGCAGCAGGCAACGACAATATACCATATCAGTCCTCCCAGCCTTAATTATGATAATCGAGAAGCTGGCATGTAATAGACTAAACTCCTTCTGTAGTGACAATAACATCCTTACAGATTCTCAGTTTGGCTTTAGAACAAGAAGGTCAACTGAGAGTACCCTGCGGTTCCTTACTACTGACATCTTGACCTTCTTTGATGATAGTCAGTTTACAGTCGGAATATTCCTGGACCTCTCAAAAGACTTTGATACTGTCGACCATACCATTCTTCTGTCAAAGCTTGAACATTACGGCGTTAGGGGCTTATCCCACAATTGATTGACCCCGTATTTGTCTAACTCTAACAGGAAGCAGTATGTCTGCTATAACACTTATCAATCTGACTCCTCACCTATTTTGTATGGCGTTCTTGGTACACATAAATGATATAATCCACTCCGGCTGACTCGTAAAATACAATCAATTTGCAGAGGATAGTAATCTCTATGCTAGTCACTCAGATCTCCATTCCTTAATGATAACTATGAACAGCGAGTTGGCTAAGGTCAGTAACTGGGTAATATGTATTAAACTGACTATAAACTCGAAAAAAACACTACAGAATCTTTTACAGAAGAAAACACTTACCCCCGGATCTGAGTTCCTGTACTTTGGTAATACAGTCCCCACACGTGAACAGAATACTAAATTCTTTGTAGTTGTTGATGATAAAACTAAACTGGAGAAACCACATACAAGTCATCAAGTCATTCACAGTAAAATCAATAATCAGTGCGGTATCCTGGATCACACTCGTCAGTCACTCACTCTTACAACAATAAAATAAATATATTAAGACCTTGTTTACCGACCTTGTTTACCAACACTTGATACACTGTCATACACTATTGGGGCCCCACAACTAAAAGAAAACCCTTGGTTACTACCCAGAAGAGAGTTGTATGGACAATTATCTGCTTTGAAAAATGATCACACAAACGAGCAATTTGCTTAAATGATAATGTTAAATTTTAGTATATTAACACTTATTGCTGTGCTCTATTTTCTTAATAAATCAATTAATAACTTGATTGGAAATAATTATTTAAAGTTCCGGAATAACCAGAAGTACAGATTAAGACACTCAGACCTACTAAGACACCCCTATGCGCTCCTGTCTATCCCAGACCTCCATATATATCATGGTGCGAGTGTGTGGAGCAGCTTACGCCCTTCTACCCGAACAAAGACTACGCTCCCTTCCTTTAAATCACTTTTATAAGATATCAATCGTCTAATTATTAAAAATTTTGTAACGCTCTTATACGACATGATCCTGACTGTGTCTGCTCCTTTGTTTCACCCTTACACAACTCATGCTGTATTAATTCTACCCACTTACCAGATTAATGTAATGTACATCAACTATACTATGCTGTAAAAGTGTGTATAAATATTTATAATAATAGCAAATAAATAAATAAATACAATTAAAATGATAATTGTGGTAACATTCTAATACGTATTTACTAACTCCTTGTTACATGCATAATCCAGATGATACTAAATGTAATATGTAATATTTACGTCGTGGCCCTCGACATCTCCAAAGCATTTGACAGGGTATGGCACAAGTCTTTTGCTCTAAACTTCCTCTAATGGTTTCTTTCCCCCACTTTGTTCTCTAATTTCTAGCTTCCTTGAGAACCGATCCATGGCAGTTGTTAAGGATCGACTGCCTTTTCTCACAATTGTGGTGTCCCACAGGGTTCTCTTCTTTCACCTACTCTCTTCCTTATTTTTATCAATGATTTACTACGACTAATTCTATCTATTCTTACGCTGATGATTCTACCCTTCACTCTTCTTCACATTTTCCTCCTTAATTCTCAAACTACTGTAGATCTGTTTCTAGAGCTGATATCATTTAATTTATCAATGTGGATCTGTGCAGCGTCTCCGAATGGGGAGGTAGAAACTTGGTTATTTTCAGTAGTAATAAAACTCACTATTTACCAATTACACCTCCAAATTAGATTATCTCCCACCAATCACATTTCAAGACGCAATCCTTCTGCCCAGTTCTAAAATAGGAATGCTAGGCTTCACCATTTCCTTTAATATATCATAGCCACACATCCACAACATTGCTAAAGCTGCCTCCCGAAAGCTGGGAATGCTGTACAGATACCGTAGCTACTTCACTCCTGAGCAATTGCTTCAAGTTTATAAGGGATTCATTCGTCCTAACTTGGAGTACTGCTCATATTCGAGATTCTTCTTCTCTCCAACTGTTAGATAGGGTGAAATCAAAGGCATTTCGTCTTATTGACTCTCCTCCTTTAACTGATAAGTTTTATTCCCTTTCGCTGCAATGTTGCTTCACCCTCTCTCTCTATTACAGGTACTTTAACGGGTAATGTTCGGTGGATTTGGCATCCTGTGTACCGCCGGCAAGGCCGTGGGCCTGAAGCAATCGTAACACTCGTCTTGCCCGTGGTGTCCACCGTTTCTCTGTGGCTGTCGGTCGCACTAGAATAACCCGTTATAGTACATCTCCTTTCCTCACACAGCCAAACTGTGGAATGCTCTGCCTTCTTCTGTGTTTTCATACTCATACAATCTGTCTCACTTTAAAAAGCTGGTGTTCCGGCATCTTCGTGGTGTAGATTAATATATTTTTCTTTTACATTTTTATTTTCTTTTTACTCTTATTTTTTCGCCCCGATGACCTGTGCCCGGGTGGGCTTTTCCCCGATTAAAAGAAGCCCAACTTGGTCAAGATGTTTGTGTTTTCCCTGGTTCTCCTCTTCGTTATAAAACTACACTTTCCACGTAACAAGTCCATTGTTGGCTCTCTTAGTGGCACTTTATATATATATATATATATATATATATATATATGTGCTACCTATATATATATCTCAACCTCTGACTTGGCTCAGCTATGCCAATATTATTCTTATTATCCACTCTGCATTTCTATTTTTGGGGCTAAATAAACTGTTTCAATATCAATACCAATTTCAGAATGCACCACTAGCCTCAGAGTGCACCACCACCCTCACAGTGCACTACTAGCCTCACCGTACAATATCACAACCACCACCACAGTGCACTAATTCCCACACAATTCACCACCACCACCCTCAGAGTACACAACGCTCATGCTTCATGCACTAATTAACTCAGCAGTTAGATGAAAGGGCTTGAAGAGGTGCCGTGTGAAGCTACTGAACGCTGACTGACTGAAACACTCACATGTTGTCGCACACCACTTGCAAACATAATCTGGTGTACCGTAACAGCCTGTCTGAGTATTATTAAACGGTGCTTCTGACAACAACTTAAAATTACCTAATGTACTCTGAATTTTTTCCCCAGCTGAAAATTACCTATGTACTCAAAATGTATCCATGTTGAATTATTTCACCAAGATGAAAGTAAACGATATCTCCTTAAGAAACAAAACAGTAACGTCATCAGTGAGGAAAAGAAAATTTCTCAGCTGAGTCAATCAGGTCTTCGATAAATCATTATTGATGGATGCTAGACCTGGCATTGTACTTACAAACACACTGTTTTAAGAACATATACGTCTGTCACACCATGCAACTTGCCTACACTTTTTGTATTGCCACCTGTAAGACTGTGTACCTTTTATTTTTCCTTTGACCTCAAGATTATCTCATAATGTTTTGAATAAACACAACAGTGATACTCTTCTGCATGACTGCTGCGGACGGTTACAGCCACCGGGGAATACTGTATACATGAAACAAACATAAAGTACAGGCGTAGTCAATTTACTCTTTTTATCTTCAACTTATCCTGATAGTTATTTAAATCGGCAAGACATGTGTAACAGTCGATTATTATTAATGGTCTGTTTCAGAAAAAAATCTAATTTTGTGCCATTTTTTTTTTTTTTAGGATGCTCCCTTTTTTGCAACCCCCTTCCACCTCCCTTTATTGATATGCCTTGATCCGCCCTTGGAGTCGCTTAGCACATGTCAATAGTTAGGATGGTCAACTTCAAAGATGCTAAGACGTAAAACCTGAATTTCTGAAAGATTTTAGATGCCTTTCATTACGCTTCTTCACACATCAAACACATCATGTTCCTCAGGGACTAAAAGTTAACTTCAACTTTAAAATAACTTGGCAAACGCTCTCTCTTTTTTTATTTAACTTACTTTACAAAACTCACAAAAAACTAGCAGTTAATATGAAAAGCGAGATTAAAAAGGATAAAAAAAACGGACTTCTCGCCTCCCGGCAGTACGTACAATGGATAAAAAAAAGTCAGCAAACAAATTATGAACAAAAATGTGTTCTGCATATATGCCCTCCTGAGTATTACATGCCCGGGTAATATACCAGGGAGTGCACACACACACACACACTAGAAGGCACTCAATAAAAAGTAGTGTTTCGGCACTTCATCTAGCACGCTATTTGTACTCTCATACAGGACACAGTTCACCCAGGAGGACAAACACAGCTGCCACACTCAAACTCACCCTCACCCTCCCTGTACATACACTGCAGATGGGGAACACTACATATATGCACACTAACACAGCCTTTCCCCCTCACGCGGCACACCTGTTGTCAACTTCTGCTACTGACTCACTCCAAAATTGAACCTGTTAAAAAAATAAAAATCGGTTTTCTCCTCACTCTACTGTACATAACAACCTCTTCATTAGCCTCTTATTATATCACTTATCCAGGACCGACAGAGGCTGATACAGAAATTATGTAAGGGAGGATAGATTTTTTTGGGGTAATTACATTTTATGATACAAGCGCCACATTGCATCACAACACAGGCAGAGTAAACCTCACATCTTGAGAACCTTTTCCTTTTATTGATAACTGCAACATGTTGTCTCTGGTCACAAACCTTCACAATAGTCTTGGACCCCCGATGTTACATTAAGTCATGAACGGTTTCATTGTTTATCATGGTAGTATAAAGGATTAATAACAGGGTGAAGGTGGGTCACACTCAAGTAGCAAGGTGAAGGTGGGTCACACTCAAGTACCAAGGTGAAGGTGGGTCACACTCTCAAGTGGAAGGGTGAAGGCGGGACACACACTCAAGCGACAGGGTGAAGGTGGGTCACACTCTCAAGAGGCAAGGTGAAGGTGGGTCACACTCAAGTGGCAAAGTGAAGGTAAGTCACACACTCAAGTGGCAGGGTGAAGGTGGGTCACACTCTCAAGAGGCAAGGTGAAGGTGGGTCACACACTCAAGTGACAGAGTGAAGGTGGGTCACACTCTCAAGTGGCAGGGTGAAGAACATAAGAAAATAAGGAGTCTGCAATAGGCCGGTTGGCCTGTGCATGGCAGCTCCTGTCGAGAGTTACTACCACTCTCTATCATCCATGAATCTATCTAGCCTCCTTTTAAAACTTTCCAGTGTTTCAGCACTTACTACAAAGTTGCTAAGCTTGTTCCACTCGTCCACCACCCTATTCGTGAACCAGTTCCTTCCTATCTCCCTCCTAAACCTAAACTTATCCAACTTAAATCCGTTGCTACGAGTCCTATCCTGCTCGGATATTATAAGAACTTTATCTATATCGCCTTTATTGATTCCTTTCGCCCACTTAAATACTTCTATCATATCTCCCCGCACTCTTCGTCTTTCTAGGGAATGCAAGTTTAGTTTCTTTAACCTATCTTGATATGGAAGGTTTCTAAGTCCCGGAATCATTTTCGTCATTCTTTGCTGCACCGACTCCAGTGAATTGATATCCATTCTATAATAAGGGCACCAGAACTGAACCGCATAATCGAGGTGCGGCCTGACTAGCGCAAGATATAGTTGCAATAAGACCTCTGCACTATTATTACTTACACTTCTAGATATAAAACCTAATACTCTGTTTGCTCTATTTCGAACATGAACGCACTGTTTTCTTGGCCGTAGGACCGGGCTTGCAAGTACCCCTAAGTCTCTTTCAAAAGTCGACTTCTCTAGGTTGATGTTGTTAAGGCTGTATACATTGACAGTATTTGTTCTTCCAATATTCAGTACGCTACACTTGCTGGTGTTGAATTTCATTTGCCATTTTTCTGAGCACTCCTGCAGCTTATTTAAATCCTCCTGTAGTACGCTAAAGGTGGGTCACACTCAAGTGGCAGGGTGAAGATTGGGTCACACTCAAGTGGCAGGGTGAAGGTGGGTCACACTCAAGTAGTAGGGTGAAGGTGGGTCACACACAAGTGGCAGGGTAAAGGTAGGTCACAATCAAGTGGCAGCATGAAGGTGGGCCACATTCAAGTGGCAGGGTGAAGGTTGGTCACACACTCAAGTGGCAGGGTGAAGGTGGGTCACACACTCAAGTGGCAGGATGATGGTGGGGTCACACTCAGGAGGCAGGGTAAAGGCGGGTCACACACTCAAGTGGCAGGGTGGAGGTGCATCACTCTCTCAAGTGGCAAGGTAAAGGTGGGTCACATTCTCAAGTGGCAGGATAAAATTGGGTCACTCTCTCACGTGACAGGGTAAAGGTGAATCACACTCAAGTGGCACGTGAAGGTAATATTGCTGACCGCTCTATCCAGTGTTAAATGAGGTGTTGTAATGTGAACCTCTGCACTCGCCCTCAGTCGCATGTTTATTGAAGAGACATGGAAGTTTTCTACGCCTTTGTGACATGACGTTACTTTTAAACATTTCCCAAGTCACTTATACTCTCTGTGCATACAAAAAGAATAACTTAATCAATAAATCGCTGGGTATTCAAATGTTCATACAAACAGGGTTTCTAAAGTGAAAAAAAATGTAAAATATGATGAAGGATGAGTGTAGAAGAATTAAGTGTATGCGAGAGTGAAGGATACTGTGACCGCAATAATAATTAATTACTCATGACATTCATCGTCAATATAATATATAAATATTACCCCTAAATTATAAAAGATTATATGGGTTTGTAGTCGATGGCAGAGTGAGACTCATCACACGATACCCACCACCCAGATAGGTTAGGAAGTATCCTCCCCCATCAAGTGCAGACCCCAGTTCGGGGGGCGCGCCACTCCGAACTGACCACGTCCAAGAGTGGGGGTTGGTGGTAAGCCTTCACTGACCTAGGGTCCGCTCATACTTGCAAACGGGCAGTATCCTTTCACATCTGCAGGTAGGACAACCTCCATCCCAAATCCGGTCTGGCTTCTCAAAGTGCTCCAGCCGGAACCACCAAACGGGCCGCCTACAGGCAAAGGCCCGTGTCGGACTACGGTCCGACAATCTCAACAACAACAACAAGAATGTACCCAGTACTGACCACTGGGGAACCCTGCTGGTTACACAGCCCCACTCAGATTTAACACCATCTACGCTGACCCCCTGTGTTTTATCGGTGAGCCATGATTTTATCCAATTTAATACTTCCCCTCGATACTAAGAGCCCTAACTTTTCTCAGAAACCTCTGATGCGGTACTCTGTCAAACGCTTTGCTAAAGTCTAAGTAAATAACATCAAAATTTTCGTCATTATCTAGTACCTCTTAGACTTTCCTAAAAACGTCAGCAGATTTGTTAGACAAGATTTTCCCTTTGGAAACCCATGTTGAGAGTCGTAGATTAATTTCTTTTTCTCTAAATGCGATCGGATGCTATTTGCTATAATTAATCGATTCAAGAAATTTCCCCACTACTGACGTCAAACTAATCGGCCGGTAATTTGACACTGATGCTCTGTCTCCCTTTTTGAATATGGGTACTACATTTGCCTGTTTCCACAAGTCTGACACGACTTCCGTGTTTAATGATTTTGTTCATAAATTAACGAGGGGTCTGCTAATCTGTTCCTTACACTCTTTCAAAACTCGAGGGAAAATTTCATCCGGCCCTAGGGATTTTGTCTTCTTCAATTTATTTATCTTCTTAAGAACATCCTCATTTCTGATAGTGATATTCTTTAATTTCTCTTCTTCATATATATATATATATATATATATATATATATATATATATATATATATATATATATATATGGATAATATAAATCTTGATAAAATCACACAGGGAAAAGGGAAACAATGGAGCACCTTAGCTTTTGTCTTTATTCAAGACATCTTTAGAGGCAACTGAATTACATGGACAGAGAGAGGCTTAAGTACACACAGTCCTGTAGTTTTATTCCTATATCCGCCAAAGGTAAAACCTCTTACTCCACTGTAAGCTGGTAATTGGTCTAGCGTACGGCTGAGTGGTGTAAATTCTATTGTTGAAATATTTGTTCACTTGAGGTAAATCAACCTTGGAGATTTCAAAAGTGAATTTCAATATATGCCGTTTCACAAATTAAATGTGTGGACCAACATTTTTTTACTAGACATGAGAGTGAGGAGACGCAACAATTGTGTGACATGAGTGGGGTGACGCAATAATTGTGTGACGTGAGAGTGAGGTGACGCAATAATTGTGTGACGTGAGAGTAAAGTGATGATATAATTGTGTGACATGAGAGTGAGGTGGGGCAGTATTTGTATGCGGTGAGAGAGAGGTGACGCATTGTGCGACGTGAGAGTTGGGTGATGCAGTTATTGTGTGACGTGAGATTGAGGTGACGCAGTAATTTTGTGATGTGATAGTGAGGTA
This sequence comes from Homarus americanus, assembly GCF_018991925.1. Classification (NCBI taxonomy): domain Eukaryota; kingdom Metazoa; phylum Arthropoda; class Malacostraca; order Decapoda; family Nephropidae; genus Homarus; species Homarus americanus. Next base: position 13,498,573 of record NW_024737042.1, read on the forward strand.
ACGCAGTAATTGTATGATAGAGTGAGGTGACGAAGTAATTGTATGACAGAGTGAGGTGATGCAGTAACTGTGTGACATGAAGTGAGGTGACGCAGTAATTGTGTGACGTGAGTGAAGTAACGCAATAATTGTGTCACGTGAGAGTTGGGTGATACAGTAATTGTGTGATACAAGAGTTAGGTAACAGTAATTCTATGACGTGAGAGTGAGTTGATGCAGTAATTGTGTGATGTAAGAGCGAGGTGACGCAGTAATTGTGTGAAGTAAGAGTGAGGTGACGCAGTAATTGTGTGACGTAAGAGTGAGGTGACGCAGTAATTGTGTGACGTAAGAGTGAGGTGACGCAGTAATTGTGTGATGTAAGAGCGAGGTGATGCAGTAATTGTGTGACGTGAGTGAAGTGACGCTGTAACAATGGCATGAGTGAGTATTTCCTGCCAAGCGTGAGCTAATCGCAGAGACCTCCGAGTGTGAATACCTTAAGCCTCAACCAATAAGAGAACCTGTGAGACGTGACGTCATGAAGATGTGGTGCCTTTTTGGGCGACGCCTGTGTTTGAAAAGTCAGTCGGGTTTTGGAGAGAGTGAAGTGTGGGCGTGTGGGTGTCATCTCCCCACAGGGCAGGATATCCAGTATTTATATGTAAGTACCTTTCAAGTTTTATCCGTTTCATGAGATGTATCGTGATTCATGTGACCCCTGGTTAGCAAGCTTGAAAGATAGGTTATTGTTTCGCATGTGTAATTGTTCATTTTGAGTAACGTCGTTAATAAACGAAGAACTGTTGTGATTAGTTCTCATTTCCCTTGTGTATGGAATAATGTCTTAAGTGTCTTTGTGGTATGCAGTAATTTTTTTTTTATTGGCACCCCCTTACATCCTGTGTAAGGTGAAGCGCAGAAGCGTTTACAGCGCCCAACAGGGAAGCATGCTAAGTTCATGCTTGCCTTTATGTCTCATGAGTTACGGGCGTAGAAGCCTGAAGGGTCAAGGGCGTAGAATCCTGAAGAGTCAACCGTTTTTGTCATCAAGTTATTGGAAGCTCCAACAACTTTCCCTGAATACGAATTCGCAACTTTCGATTTACAACAGGTACCTACTTTACTGCTAGGTGAACAGGGACCAACTGGGGCTAGTAAGTATGTCCAAACAAATTTTCCACTGGCCCGGGAATCGATCCCGTGACACCTCGCTTGCGAGGCAAGAACGGTACCGCTTCTACCACCGGGACAAGGGACAAGGCTGACAAGGAAGGTACTAAAACCTTAAATGTTGGCGATTCCCAGGTACGGTACCTGGACAGAGCTTTTTGTGGTAAAAATACAAATAGGATGAAGGTGTGTTTGCCAGGAGCTGGGGTGGGGGATATAGTTGACAGGATGGACAATATCTTGTCTGGTAATGGGAACAAACCCATTATCTGCCTCAGTGCAGGAGGCAATGATATTGGCCGGTGCAGGAGTGAGGAGCTTCTTGATAAATGCAAGATAGCTATAGAACATATTAGGTCGAAGGGAGGGATCCCTATCATATGTGGTGTCCTGCCTAGAAGGAGAGTTAGCAATTAATGGTTGTCAAGGGCAGTTGGTGTCAACGGCCGTCTTGACAGATATTGCCAGTCAATATCAGTCCCATTCATTAACAACTGGGACAACTTCTACTGCAAAAGGGACCTTTATGCTAAGGATGGGGGTGCATCTGTCTAGGAATGGGGTGGCAACCCTGGCTGGTTCTCTCGAGAGGGCAGTTCAAAAGATGTCGAAGTCCTTAAACTGCTAAGAGAACATATGGACACGGGGGTAGAGGAGACTGTAGTGGGAGCGGGTAAACAAAGTGAAAGGTTACAGGGAAATAGTGCTAGGAATTATGACAAAACTAAATTAGGCAGGGAGATAAAATTTAAACGTGACAAAAAGAGGACTCAGAACACGGCTAACTTAAATGTCTACTACGCAAACCGTAGAAGTATGAGAAACAAAATAGATGAAATCAGGGCGTTGATATGTACCGAAAAATTCGATATAATAGCATTCACCCAAACATGGATAAACCTAGACTCACGTGAGTTACCTGTCGAATACCAAATTGCAGGTTACAAATTATTCCATACCGATAGGCAGAGTAGGAAAGGAGGCGGAGTAGCACTCTATGTCAGGGATAATCTGAAGTGTGAAATAAATAAAGTAATAAAAACAGAACGGTAAACAAAAACAATTTGGATAGAACTAATCGATGGTAGGGAAAAATTAATCACAGGAGTAATATATAGACCTCCTAATCTTGATAGAGTTAATGAGCGACTTGTTTGGGATGAAATGCTCAGGGCTTCCATACATAGCAAAGTCTGTAATGTAGGCGACTTTAACTTTAGCCAAATAGATTGGATTGACCTTACTGGTAACTCAGAATCAGAGGATTTTCTCGAAATAATCCAGGACTGTTTCCTAAGCCAACGTATAACCAAACCCGCCTGGGGTAATAATATACTCGATTTAGTTCTGTCAAACAGAGAAAACCTCATTAGTAATATCGAGGTAGGGAACGATCTTGCTAACAACGATCACAAGGAAATTAGATTCCAGTTAGAATTTCATGGAAGCCACAAGGAAAATTCCACTAAAGTCCCAGATTTCAGAAGGGCAAACTTTGATAGTTTGAAGAGGCAGCTAAGGGAAGGGGTATCACGCTTGGGGGTGAACTACATGACCTCACATGAGGTGTCCTCTCACAATGTACCCACAGAGGGCGACCTCACCTTACCGGGAGACCTGATAACAAGATCTGAGGTTGCCGAGTTCCACAACAATTTAAATAATGAGTTACTTAATGCACAAAGGCAGAACATACCGTACAGAAAACTCAGATCAAACAACAATGACCCTAAATGGATAAATAATTATTTAAAGAATATTATTGGACAAAGGAAGGCTATAGGTAGGAGAATAAATTGTGGTGAAGTCTACCTCCGAGATTATTATAAGGTATTGACCGGTAGGGTTAAAACCGAGATAAGAAAAGCAAAGAGGAATAATGAATTGAAGATAGCAAGGGAGGCGAAGACAAACCCCAAGGGATTCTATCAAATGTATCAAACTAAAACATAAGAAAAGATTGGACCAATACAGTCAGATACTGGCGAGCTAACTGATAACGACAGAGAAATGAGCAATAATCTGAATAAATATTTTTCAACGGTTTTCAATACCGAAAATTTAAACATGATACCCGAGGCACCGACTCTACAGTATACAGAGATAGCGAAGAAAATAAATTAAGCGAGATAGTAGTGACTAGTAACCATGTTAGCAAGCAAATAGACAAACTAAAGCCTAATAAGTCACCAGGTTCCGATGACATATTTGCCAGAGTGTTAAAGGAATGTAAGGAAGAGCTTAGTATACCCTTAGCAAGGTTGTTTAACACGTCCTTAAAAACGGGTGTAGTACCAGATTCCTGGAGGATAGCGAATGTAATGCCGATTTTCAAGAAGGGAGATAGATCACTATCCTCTAACTACCGACCAATCAGTTCATGTCTAACTAATCTATTAACATTCTTTGTATCTGTTTTCGAATCGGTGGACGAGGGGCACAATTATGTTGTGGCATATCTCGACTTTAGCAAAGCCTTCGACAGAGTCCCCCACGAAAGACTAATATAGAATCCTTGGAAAGAATTCAGAGAAGAATGACAAGACGATTCCCAGGCATTAGGAACCTTGAGTACAGAGACAGGTTAAAACTTCTTAATTTGCACTCCCTGAGAGACGTAGAATGATGGGCGATATGATCGAGGTGTATAAATTGAAGTCAGGGCTGAACAAAGGGGACATTACAAAGTACTCAAACTATCCAACCAGGAGCGAACTCGTAACAATGGTTTTAAATTAGACAAATTTAGATTTAGGCGCGAAATAGATAAACATTGGTTTGGAGATAGGGTAGTGGATGAATGGAACAAGTTACCAAACATCATCATTAACCTGACTACGCTGGATAGCTTCAAACATTGGATGGATGGATATATGAGCAGTAGGGGTTGGGTGTAAATGGGACTACCCAGTATGGGCCAATAGGCCCGCTGCAGTTTACTCCATTCTTATGTTCTAAGTGATAATATAACTGTTTAAGGTTCTCTTCTGTTTAAGTTGTATGTTGGTCCTATTCCCCAGTTATCAGCCTTTTCTTTTAGTCTTCCCTCATATCAGATTACCCTCTGGTGTGAGGGCCTACTGCAAGCTAACCAAAAACCCACAGCCTCCCCTCACTCCCCTCATTCCTTAAGCTCCTTCTACTCCTAACCTCCACCATCTCACATTTATACAATACAAAGTTAGCATACAGAGAGTAACGAACAAAGAAGGAATTATTAAGAAGAAGGAAACAGAATTAGAGAATAAAGAAGAAGCAAAAAAAATAAATAAATAAAAGAACAAAACAGGAATAAAAGGTAAATAAAACCAAATTAATGCTTCAACGCAGTAATTGTTTCAAGTGAGAGTGAGGTGACGCAGTAATTGTGTGACATGAGAGTGAGGTGACGCAGTAATTGTTTGACATGAGAGGGAGGTGATGCAATAATTGTATGACGTGAAAGTGAGGTGATGCAATAATTGTGTGACGTGAGAGTGAATTGATGCAGTAATTGTGTGACGTGAGAGTGAGGTTGCGCAGTATTTGAATGACGTGAGATTGCGGTGATGTTCTTATTGTGTTACATGAGAGTGAGCTGACGCACTAATTGTTTGTCATGAGTGTGAGATGACGCAATAATTGTGTGGCATGAAAGTGACCTGGCGTAGTAAATGTGTAACGTGAAAGTGAGGCAGTTATTGTGTGACGTGAGAGTGAGGTGAGACGCATTAACTGTGTGACGTAAAAGTGAGGTGACGCAGTAATTGTGTGACATGAGTGAGGCGGCCCAGTATGACGTGAGATTCAGGTGATCGATTAATTGTGTGACATGAGAGTGAGGTGACGCAGTAATTGTGTGACATGAGTGTGAGGTGACGCAATAATTATGTGGCATGAGAGTGAGGTGAAGCAGTAATTGTGTGACTTTAGAGTGAGGTGACGCAGTAATTAAGTGGCATGAGAGTGAGGTGACGCAGTAATTGTGAGGTGTGAAGTGAATGAGGTGACACAGTAATTGTTTAACATGAGTGGGGTGACGCAATAATTGTGTGACATGAAAGAGGTGACGCACCAATTGTGTGACGTGAAAGTGAGGTGACGCAGTAATTGTGTGACATGAGAATGAGGTGATGCAGCAATTGTGTGACATGAGAGTGAGGTGGCGCAGTAATTGTGACATGAGTGAGGTAATGCAGTAATTGTTTGACATGAAAGTGAGGCGACGCAATAAGTGAGTGACATGAGAGTGAGGTGATGCAATAATCGTGTAACGTGAAAGTGAAGTGATGCAATAATTGTGTAACGTGAGAGTGAAGTTGTAGGTTATGTATCTATGCTACTGTGCCGAGTAGCATCTATGTATATAATTACGTGGCAACACTGCACGTGTTATGTGGCAACATTGCCCCGAGGCTGCCATATGGCAAGGCAGTCTCAGTCTGACTGTGTGAGCCGTGCATGGCACACGCTAGTCACCACTTGTAATTCTCTTATCCATAAATAAATGGACTTCAGTGTTACCCAGTGTTTCCCTACCCATCACTGCATTCTTCAGGGAACACTTGTAACCTTCATGGCGCAGTGAGTAGGATACGAACCTACGCGGGAAGATGCACAGCCGTTTGCCATACACACTCCCCGGTTGATCCCTCTCGCCTTCAGGGATTCAGTCAAGAAGGAACTGGATTCCATGGTGGCCCAGGGTGTCATCGTACCCGTTGGTGACGACCCGTCCCCTTGGTGCCACCCTCTAGTCGCTGTGGCTAAGACTAACGGTGGTGTGCGAATTACTACCGACTTGTCCAAGCTTAACAGCCAGGTGTCCCGTCCCGCCCACCCTTCACCCACACCTTTTGCAGCTATACGGAGTGTGGATCCGAAGGTACGGCACTTCTCGACGATGGACGCCCTCTGTGGTTACTGGCAGATCCCACTGAAGAAGGAGGATCAGCCACTGACCACTTTTATCACGCCTTACGGACGCTTCCGCTACTGCCGTGGCCCTATGGGATTCGCTGCTACGGGGGACGCCTTCTGTCTCCGTGGTGACATGGCACTTCAAGGCGTGACCAACTGCGTGAAGGTAGTGGATGACGTCCTCCTCTACGATGAGGACTACCTGACGCACCTTCGCTGCATCGACAAGGTACTGACCAGGTGTAGGGCGCACGGCATCACTCTGAATGCCGAGAAGTTCGTCTTGGCCGCACCTGCAGTGTCCTTCTGCGGCTACCGACTCTCAAGGGATGGCATTGCTGCAGACCCGGAGAAAGTTCGCGCCATAGCGGACTTTGCAAAACCTGCCAACCTTACAGATCTCAGGTCTTTCATGGGCCTGGTGAACCAGCTGGCAGAATTTTCTCCTGACGTCTCCGCCGCTGCCGGGCCTCTCCGCCCCCTGATGAGCCCCAAGAGGACTTTCACGTGGACCCCTGACCATGACCTCGCCTTTCAAAAGGTGAAGGAGGCCCTGTCAAGTCCACCTATCCTCGCTACTTTCGACCCAGCGCTCCCCACCGTCCTCCAGACAGACGCCTCGCGCCTGTACGGGGTTGGTTACGCCCTTCTCCAGGATCACGGTGGAGGAAAGTACCGGCTCGTACAGTGTGGCTCTCGCTTCCTCACAGATGCTGAGTCTCGCTACGCTACCATCGAGTTGGAGCTGCTGGCAGTGGTATGGGCCTTATCGAAGTGCAAATTTTACTTGATTGGCCTACAGCACTTCGACCACATCACAGACCACAGGCCCTTGGTCCCCATTCTTAATCACTATTCGCTGGACGCCATCGAGAATCCCCGCCTCCAGCGCCTGAAGGATAAGATTTTGGCCTTCGTCTTCACCGCGGCTTGGCGCGCAGGTAAGGAGTTGTGCATCCCGGATGCCCTCTCCCGCTCCCCAGTCAGCCGCCCTACACCTGAAGACGAGATGCTCAGCACCGAGGCCGGTTTCTCCGTCAGCAACATCGTCACCTTGCAGGCCGTACAGTCCCTCGCCAGCACCCAGGCCTCAGTGTCGCCACCCGACAGCGATCTGGCCCTTGAGGAACTACGGACCGCGGCACGCGATGACCCCTCCTATACTCAGCTCTTGGAGAGTGTGAGGACTGGGTTCCCTCACGACCGTTTTGACCTCCACAACGCCCTACGCCCGTATTGGAAGATACGTGAGGACCTCTACGCAGATGGGGACCTCGTCCTGTACGGTGCCCGTGTGGTTGTCCCTGCAGCTCTCCGTCGTCGCGTTCTGGCCCGCTTACACGACAGCCATCGTGGAGCAGAGGCCACCAAGCGCCGCGCAAGGCAGGCTGTGTATTGGCCCGGCATTGACGCGGATATCGTCAATACGGTCCGTGCCTGTGAGCCGTGCCAGATCATGCAGCCCAGTCAACAGCAGGAGCCCCTCTTGTGCGACGACGAACCCACCAGGCCCTTCGAGTCCGTGTCGGCTGATTTCTTCAGCACAGCTGGGAAACATTTCCTAGTTGTCGCCGACCGACTCTCTGGCTGGCCTGTGGTGGTAATCTGTGGCTCGGACGACGTCCGCGGCCACCATTCGCCACTTCCGGCACCTCTTTCGTGACCTGGGCGTCCCCGTACGTCTGCGGACGGACGGTGGGCCACAGTTCACCAGCCGGGACTTCACAGGATTCCTGGAGCGTTGTGGAGTCCGCCACATCGTGTCAACACCCCACTACCCACAGTCAAACGGCCATGTTGAGGCTGCGGTCAAGACAGTCAAGCACCTCATCCTCAAGGTGGCCCCTTCAGGCAACATAGACTGTGAGGCGTTTGACAAAGGACTCCTGGAGTTACGTAATACTCCCACCCACACAGGACGCTCCCCTGCCCAGATCCTGTATGGTCACCCTCTCCTCTCTTACGTTCCTGCACACGCCAAGGCCTTTGCGAAGGAGTGGCAGACCAGAGCCGAGTGCTGCGACCGCCGCGCCGCTTCACGTGCCCAGGACGCCAAGGCTCGGTATGACGACCGTGCCCGCCCTCTTCAGCCATTGGAGATTGGTGCCCTTGTCCGCGTCCAGGACCCGACGACGACACGTTGGGACAAGGTGGGCATAGTGATGGGCGTCGGCCAGTCGCGGGACTACAAGGTCAGGATGCCGAGCGGCCGTGTCTGGTGGAGGAACCGCCGCTTCCTCCGGCCAGTCCCACCCCCTGCTGCTGGCCCCCTGACCGAGGACGAGTCCCCTACACCTCACGAGGATCCGCCCCACAGTGCACCTCGACGCTCGGAGCGACTTAGGACTAAGAAGTCCGCTCAAGACAAAGACTATGAGCGTGAGGGGGGGAGGGAGATGTAGGTTATGTATCTATGCTACTGTGCCGAGTAGCAACCTTGTATATAAGCTACTGTGCCGAGTAGCATCTATGTATATAATTACGTGGCAGCACTGCACGTGTTATGTGGCAACATTGCCCCGAGGCTGCCGTATGGCAAGGCAGTCTCAGTCTGACTGTGTGAGCCGTGCATGGCACACGCTAGTCACCACTTGTAATTCTCTTATCCATAAATAAATGGACTTCAGTGTTACCCGGTGTTTCCCTACCCATCACTGCATTCTTCAGGAAACACTTGTAACCTTCAGAAGTGACGCAGTAATTGTGTGACATGAGAGTGAGGTGACGCAGTAATTGTGTGACATGAGAGTGAGGTGACAGTAATTGTGTGACATAAGAGCGAGGTAACGCAGTAATTGTATGGCATGAGAGTGAGGTGATACAGTAATTGCGTGAGGTGAGAGTGAGGTGTGACAGTAATTGCGTGAGGTGAGAATGAGGTGACACAGTAATTGTAATGTATGAGAGTGAGGTGACGCAGTAATTGTGTGACATGAATGTTAGGTGACATTAATTATGTGGCACGAGAGTAAGGTGACGCAGTAATTGTGTGATATAAGAGCGAGGTAACGCAGTTATTGTGTGAAGTGAGAATGAGGTGACGCAGTAATTGTATGGCATAAGAGTGAGGTGACAGTAATTGTGTGAAGTGAGAATGAGGTGACGCAGTAATTGTATGACATAAGAGTGAGGTGACGCAGTAATTGTGTGACATGAAAGTGAGGTGACAGTAATTATGTGGCATGAGAGTGAGGTGACGCAGTTGTTGTGTGGTGTGACGTGAATGACGTGACGCTGTAATTATGTGATATTCGTAGAGTGGTGATTGCCTCCTGTCACGAGTTCTATGACATAATCATTATCAGGAACCATTATGCAGAGACCCTGATCGTAACACATTAAACACGTACTGTTTGGCTATGACTACACAGTATATTAATTATACTGTAGTAGAGTGGACACTACCCCTGATAGTGGGTCCCATAGTCCTTGATCTTCCTCCCAACACTCTTTCCTCTCTTCCTCTTCTCTCTCTTCTAGTCCCTGTCAAGATTGCATATTTTTCACCTTTTAAAATGTTCTACGTTTCATAGGTTATAATATATGATTTTATATTCATTTTTCACTCCTCCAACGCACTAGCACCTAAACAAACCAGAATTAATTATTTTAGACTATTTTTGTTTTATATTATTCTTTCCTCGAGATCAATTTCAGCCTTGGTTTCACTGCACGCTCCCGCCTCCTGGACATTCCTTGAGAAAGTAATTTAACTTGACTCGGAGGTGTCAAAAACAGTTCTCAGTAATATAATGCAAAAACGTATCCCCAGTCACTCCAACTGTAATTGGACACTTAAATTTGTAGCAAAGGAAGTGAAGGCGGTAGAGTGCAGTGGCAGCCACCCTGCCTCCTTGTGTACAAAATGGGTGTCAGTCAACAGTGAGGTGTATCTGCACTGCAGTAAGAATATTTTATGTATAAACGTTTTTCTAAAAAATTTGTAGTTGCGCCAGATTACCGATATGATGTGGTTCTTTTCTGCCTGAATCCAATCTAATCGAGTTTGAATTTTTCTTGATTTAAAAACAACATTAAAGGTCTCGATAGATCCTAGTGTATTATGTACTTCTAATACTAACGGAGGATGGGAATATGTTATACCATATATACGTGGAGAGGATCCTTCAAAGTTGTTTATAGTAATTGATTACTTGAAACTAAATTGTTAAATATATTAATTTACTCGATTTCTACATAAAAATAAGTATTGGGCTTCCAATATATTGCTCGCCTCGCTTAAAAGCTGCATATTTTGTATAATTTGTCGATATTCCTCCAGACATTGATGAGAGTGACCAAGTTACTTGTACAGATAAATTAATTAGACTTTTCGTCGCCTTTCAAGACAGTAGTTGGAGCTGATGAGAGATTACCAGAATTATCCTTCCTCTTCTCCTGACCGAGTTAATGTTTATTCGTGGACTCATAAAACATATTGCTTCCAGAGCTCCATTATTGCATTATTGGTTGTTCTGCGGGCAACTTGCTTTCGCTCTTTAGAACGTAATCTTTTTGTGGTCAGAGGGAAGGAGGTTAAGTGCTCGTCAATGTCTTCTTTGTGCTTATTTTTTCTTTTTTAAATAAATTTCTTGCAATCATCAGTCTACCTTGGCATTAGAGACTGTAAAAAGTTTCAGAAAAGAGTGTTATTGATGCACAGACTCACATAGACAGCAATGTTTTTTTTATAATAGTTGATACTTAAATTTTGCATAATATCTTTGGTAATTCTACTGTTTTGGCCTCTTTCAACAAGGTCCTTTACATTACTTGCCATATTCTCTCCGCTTGCCATACTATCTCTTCTTGTCATAATATCTCCACTTGTCATACTATCTCTACTTGCCATGCTATCTCTACTTGCCATACTATTTCTACTTGTCATACTATCTCTACTTGACACAATATCTCTACTTGCCATACTATTTCTACTTGCCATACTATCTCCACTTGCCATACTATCTCTACTTGCCATACTAGCTCTACTTGTCACAATATCTCTACTTGTCACAATATCTCCACATGCCATACTATCTCCACTTGCCATACTATCTCTACTTGCCATACTATCTCTACTTGCCATACTATCTCCACTTGCCATACTATCTCTACTTGTCACAATATCTCTACTTGCCATACTATCTCTACTTGTCACAATATCTCTACTTGCCATACTATCTCTACTTGCCATACTATCTCCACTTGCCATACTATCTCTACTTGTCACAATATCTCTACTTGCCACAATATCTCCACATGCCATACTATCTCTACTTGCCATACTATCTCTACTTGCCATACTATCTCTACTTGTCGTACTATCTCTACTTGCCATACTCTCTCCACTTGCCATACTATCTCTACTTGTCACAATATCTCCACATGCCATACTATCTCTACTTGCCATACTATCTCTACTTGCCATAATTATCTCTACTTGTCATACTATCTCTACTTGCCATACTCTCCACTTGCCATACTATCTCCAATTTTGCCATACTATCTCTACTTGTCATACTATCTCTACTTATTCACACTTATCTCTTACTTGTCACAATATCTCCAAATGGCCATACCTTATCTCTACTTGCCATACCTCCACTCTGCCATACTATCTCCACTTGCCATACTATCTCCACTTGCCATACTATCTCCACTTGCCATACTATCTCCACTTGCCATACTATCTCCACTTGCCATACTATCTCCACTTGCCATACTATCTCCACTTGCCATACTATCTCTACTTGTCACAATATCTCCACTTGCCATACTATCTCTACTTGTCACAATATCTCTACTTGCCATACTATCTCCACTTGCCATACTATCTCCACTTGCCATACTATCTCCACTTGCCATACTATCTCCACTTGCCATACTCTTTCCGTTTGCTGTGTATAAATTAAAGCTGTAAGAGGGTTTATTTTATAATCTGGTCATTACAGGTGTCAACAGAATCATTCTTAAAACTCTTTCTCCGAGTGTGTGCTCGAAGGTCCACTCTTCACACTAATGACTTCACTGCTGATCTCAGGGATGCTGACTTTAAGCTCCAACAGTAAAAGCCTTCAAAAGTGACAATCCAAAAGTATTGTATGGACCAAAGAATCTCTTGGTAATTATTTCCTGTGCTTGCCCCATTTTTAGACATTGGGAACGATTGGTATATAGAGTATTACCAAGAGCCTCTTAGATTATTAGAATATAAGGAAGGTTGGGTCATCATAACCATAGAAGAGCTACGTAACATAATAAAAAAAAATTATAAGGGATTCATTGATTCCAGCCACTGACGTATACGAGTGTAGAGACAACGATGACTGTAATCCCATTTCTCATGCATTTGTTCTATGGGTTTGTTTGTTTGGTTTTTTTTCGTCACAGTCTTTCTGCTGAATAAAATCTACCTTTTACCGTTTAGGAAATCCGTCTTGGGACGAGGATTATATTTCTAAAATACCTCGACGACACCAATATATATCTCTCTTCATCATTATTCTCATTATCACCAACATTTTGATTCTTCTCCGTCAACAACCCCCTTCCCCTTCCTCAGTAACATTACCTCCCTGCCTCTTCATCACCCGTCTCTCCCATCATCGCCTCCCTCTCTTCCCCTTGTCACCATCGCCCCCTCCCTGTCTCTCACGATGTCACCTCCTCACACTGGTCTGTCGTCACTCTCTGACAGTTCCCTCACTTTTATGTTGTCAGCATGATGCTAGATCAGGGGGGGAATTGTGTCCCGGCCTCACTTACGCCACGGGAGAGTGGTAGTGGGAAGAGAAGAAGGAAGAAGAGAGAGAAGGAGAGTGCTTCGTGAGGTCTAGTGGAGGGAAAGGCGAGGATGAGGTGCTTGGGAGTAAAGAACGAGGGAGGGGATGAAAGTGGAAGGAGGAAAAGGGTGTAGAGGTGAGTGAGAGGAGTGGAGTAGCCGGTGGAATCTGTGGTATAGGGAGGAACAGAAAAGGGGATTGCAAAAATACTGGGCAGGAGGAGGTAGTGAGTGAGGCGTTGAGAGGGAGGACAGCATAGCGAGGGGAGGAAGAATGAAAAATTTATATCAGACCAGAGGCTGAAACAGGAGGGAATAAAAAGTAACTGGAAGAGAAGGACGAAGGAAGGAAACTTCGTAGTATCAAAGACGAAGAGCTGAGACAGCTGACGCCCACCACCGTTGAAGTGTTAATAACCTCGATACTTCCTGAGTAATATCGCATCTTAGAGTACTTAGCTCACGCAGGCCATCAAGAACGTTAGTTTCGTGCATACGCTGCCTTCCACCTTTTCATTCTCCAATTCACTGATTCGGCTGATATGATTGAAACGCTTCAGTTTACTTCTGCCGATGACTGGTAACAGCCTCCATTCCTCAAATATCTACTCTAGCAACCCATTTTTCTGGTCCAAGTTATTTCTCAAAACTCTCGACTTTCTTCGGATCTCACTTTTCACAACCCAACATTCCCTACCTGGCTACCACGAGATGAAACCTGGTAAAATGAATTTGACAGTGATTTTAACCTTACTTTTATACTTATCCTTCAAATGGAAATACAAGATATCACTGTTGTCTTTGCCATTCATAGTTTCTTGTTGTCACAGTCTTGGGTGTCAATCAAACCATCAAGATGGTTAAACTTAGTGGTAGCTGCCACCTCATATTCTTCTACAACAAGTTCGTCTTCTGGTTTGAGATGTTTAATTGAACCGAAAACCAACATCACTTTATCCTCCCTGTATTAAATGTTGGCGATGGCTCACCCCTCAATCTTCACTGTTCCCTCATAAAAGTTAAGGTCCTCTTATGTTGTACTCTACATACATGATGAATAAATCATGGCGATAGTATACTACTTTTCAACCAGTCTAACCTGATAATTATAGTATTAATAGTTGCCAGTTAGTCAATTTATAGTTTCCATCTCAGTGGAATCGTCGCCTAACCGTCCAAGCCGAAACCTCCACCTGCAGCCATTCCTCATAGCCACCACATTGGTGAGACAAAGGTCAAAAACTTCAGTCACATTCTCGCACTGCTGGCCGTGCTGGTCAGATCTCTTAAATTCCCCAACTCATAAAAGAACGCTGTACCTAATGTCAAATGTTAGTCTCGAGACCCCCATCTCCCTTTTGATCTCGCTGGTAGTTCGCCCAGCGTTATGCAAACAGTTGCTCTGTGACCACGTCATTATTTCACGTATGTTAAATAAATACATTTGTTATATGTAATGTGTAAAGTAAGTTGGCAAATAAAATAAGGCATTCTAGAACATTAATTCTCTATCATAATCGAGGCGTCTAGCAGACAGTATAGCGCGATGTGTGTGTTGTTGACTTCCTTCAACAGTATTTAGTCTGTACTCACAAAATACATTGGTCCTCATATTTCAACTTAGGTTGAAATAATTAAGACTTAATTTAAATAAATGAAACGGATACCCACGGTATTCATTGGGCTTTTCCTGACTTTGCTTGCAAAACAGCAATCTAGGAATAAAAGATGCCCATAAACCACCGCACAACACTTAAACGACGGTATGGTATTATCGCCATGCGTGTTCATGTGTGCCTGTCTCTTATGTTGCCACATAACCGAGATAGCCAAAACTCCCTGACACAGAACTTTTGTCTGGGACTGTAAGTTACCTTCATCTGAAGAAAAAAAATACATGTGTTGCACTGAAGGAAATTCGCAACTCTTGCCTTCATCTGAAATTTAACCTCCTCCCGTACACTAAAATTTCTTAAAAGTTTTCACTTCTGGGACATTGCATTTTGTGCCCTTTATACACAGAGACTCTCCTCACACATTTTTCTTTTAAGTGCAGGTATTTAAGTCAAGTAATTCTTATTTTTGCCTTAATTTGACACAATTGGCTTCAAAATAGCTTGGGCTTTCACAAAACCTTAAATGTTTTTTTTACCCCAAATCCAAACAAAAATCTACAAACGTCTTCCAACTTCCCAGCTCAAAATTTTTCTCAGGCCAGTGCGATGCACTTTATACCACTATATTGAGAAAATTTATGAGACTTCCAATGGTACAGTAATTTTTTTTTATAGGACTACTAGTTTTGTTGTAAATTGCGAAAACTGGTAAAAATAACATATAGAACAAAAGTATATGTTTTATTTCCATTGTATTGTAATTTGTAGTAAACATTTTTTGGAAAATTAATTGGTTTTGATTTTCATATAGCATACATGGTTTGGCAATAATCAGATTTACAAAAAATATTATTGGAGTAACTTTCCTCCTACCTCTTCTGCATACGAAATAATAAAACCTATTATTATTATTATATAAACCTCAATAACACTAAGGCATTATAAAACCCCTGTAAAGCTAAAAAATATGCCCAAAATAAACCACAATAAACCAATAAATGCACACAAAAGTAAATAAACCGATATAACACGTGTTCTTGGGAGGCTGTAGACATCAGGAACTGGAGAGGCAGTGTGGGGTAAGAGAAGACGTAGCCCTAAAGGCATCACACTGTGTTATAACAACCTTCATTGGCATATCACAGCTGCGATTTAACATTTTAATACAGTTATGGCACTGGCCCAGAAAGAGGATTGAAACTGTTCACTTAACAGTGTATGTATTAATAAGATACTTGACAAGGAAAATACTATATAAATCAATAAGTGCCACTTTTTCAGGTTGTGCACCAGTGACATGTTACACCATTATCAGTAAAACACAACTCCCACCACCACAATAAAACGAATTTTAACACCCTCATGGAAAAAGATATTTGACATGTTCTCGTTTACATCTGACATTAACTCACAGTAATATTCACACAAATGTATCAGAATTAGGTTATATTTTGTGTGGCATCAGGGAGGAGACAAACCTCCCAACACAGATGAGATTGTCTTTGTGTGTGTCGTAGTTTGTACACGTATTACGGATGATTTTGTGAGTGTTAATAAAAGTCAGGCAGGTTAACAAGGAAAAAAGTCTTAAAGATTAAACTTCCGCACCTTCATCAGGTCCACTGAGAGACGTTCAGTGACCATTTGTACCATCATCACCGTCTCAACGCAGAAGTAAACTTTCATAACAATAACAAGTATAGATATTTTGACAAAACGTGAAGGTAGATTGGAACTTTACATCTTCTACAAGAGAGTAAACGATATTGTTAGCCAACCAAAATATTTATTTATATAACAGGTGATGTAATATCGTTATTTTTTTACAAACGAAAAGAAGTTAATAATGTAGCCAAAATATAGAAATAATAATACTACAGTCCTACTTAATAGATAACACTAAAAGGTGAAGTAACAAATTCTCAGAATAATGATAAGAGTATTGTGGTGTGTGATGTAATCCTAGACAAGGTTCTTGAAACTCCAGGGCACGAGCAGTAGATATATTCAATAAGTGTACAAGACTGGGCGTGATAGCCAACCGATACAGGAGCGATTACTAGGGACCCCGGACCGTAGGTAGGCCGAGGCCGATCTGAGGGAAATTAGCTAGCCAGGCAAGGGGAGTTGCTAGACATTCCTAGGACAATAAATGAGGTCTTTTAATTACTCGACTAGCGCGGTACAGACATAGTACATCGGGACATAGTAAATGAACATAGGCATTAGACATAAGCATGGACATCAGACATGCTATAATAATATGTAGTAATACAGACATGTGAATAAATGGTACAATGAATGGTAACAAGAGTCCTGGTGTCAGGCGTGTTCACATATCTTGGTATGTACGCTATCTATGCTGTAGAGACCATTAAGAAGATTAGCCACCCCTCAGCTAACTTAATTTACCCTCTCAGGTAGCGTTGGGGCGTCTAATCATCAGGTGAAATAAACTGGGGGGAATCGGCATGTAATCCGTTTCATGTCATAGATCACTGTAATGAGGTAAAAATAAACTAAAATCAATATGGCAGTGCTAAGGAACGCTCAACGAACCAACACTAATAAGACCTGATATTCTGTCCTTCTCAAAGGCTGCGTAAAATTCACAAATAGATATACTGTACCAATGAGTCAAGACTTTTGATTCACCCTGTATTATAACGACTCTTCACTATAGTCGTCAGCTTGTTGGCTCCCCGTGACATTATTATTATTATTATTATTTGTATTTGTATTTTTATTATTTTTATTATTTTTATTATTATTATTATTATTTATGGTATAGTACATAAGACTATAGATAAAGCAAAATTGCGTTACATAAGCTGGAGTCCTCATGTTGTAGAAAACGATGGTTATAGACGCAATGACCCGCAAGCAAGCATGCAAGCAAGCAAGCACGCACGCACGTACACACACTACTACTACTACTACTTTGCTGTCACTCGGAATCGAGTATGACGATCATCCACCTTTGTTGGCGAGTGTTAAGGTGACTAAAGAGGCCGATACGGGACTGGCAGGGTCGTTCACAGATGTTACACATGTGGGGGCGACATCTAGTGCGGGAGGGACGGCGGCAGCGTCTCCCCGGCGTTGGCGCTTGTTTGCCTCGGTTTGCAGTCGGGCTAACTCGAAAGTATTGACGCCCTCTCGTGTGGTGCTCCCCCAAGCGTTGTGGTGTGGAATAATCGTCTCCCAGGTAAGGGGGTCGATTTGGCACCTATTCAGGTTTGTCTTAAGACTATCCTTATACCTTTTCAGTTGCCAGCCAGCGTCACGTTAACACACACAGACAGTAGCGGCCGTCTTCACCTCAGTTTCAGTAAGGCGTAGGTATAGATTTTGTGTGACGAGATTTATTTAGTTTAATTATTTTTTTTTGTAATTAAATATTGTTTCTGATAGTATATATTTTTATTATCTTTAATTAAATACGTTTCATTTTGAGGTGATATACCTGAGTAAATATACTGTACTGTACATCTGATGCTTATTTTTATTGCATGTGTAGTGACTTATCAATTATTATATTCGTGAAATAATGATTCAGTAATAATTCTGTACGTCTACTTTTCACAAAAAAGTGCATATGACTAATCGAAATAAAGAATATTTATCACTTCACTATATTTTGTCTTACACTACCGTTCAGCACCATTTCTTCCCTTTTCTGAAGTTTCTCTTTCCTTTGATCCAAACATTGAGAAAGTTGGATAATAGGAGACATGATCGATGGACACTAAAATGAATTATATTTTGCCATTTTCAAATGAAAGAACGTACACTGTAAGTGTTGATCAAGAAGAGATTGTGAAAACGGAATTATGAGTGATGCGAGTGGTAGTGTGTACGTTAGGTGATAGATGAAGAAGGCACAGGAAGACTGTAACAGTGATGGTGAGATAAGTTAAAGTGAGGGTGATCCTGTTACTTATTACGAATCCCACAGAACTTTGCACAGCTAACTAATAAGGAGAAGAGATGAGGCCAAGTATTGTACTGGTTCTGGCCACATTCAACGACTACCTTGTCTCGAGAATGTGACGGCAGCAGAAATTCGATATTGTTTGATTGTGAAGGAGCGGCCAAGCGTGTATAATATGGCAGAGAGTTTTTAAGGATATCGGCATTTCACATGGGAATAGTGACACGCTAGGCCTGGGAGGGGGCTGTCTCAGGTCTGGGGCTATAATATACCAGGCCTGGGGCTATGACACACCAAGACTGGGAGAGGTGTGTCTCAGGTCTTGAGCTATGATATACCAGGCCTGGGAGGGGGCTGTCTCAGGTATGGGGCTATGATATACCAGTCCCGGGAGGGGGCTGTCTCAGGTCTGGGGCTATGACACACCAGTCCCGGGAGGGGGCTGTCTCAGGTCTGGGGCTATAACACACCAGTCCCGGGAGGGGGCTGTCTCAGGTCTGGGGCTATGACACACCAGTCCCGGGAGGGGGCTGTCTCAGGTCTGGGGCTATGACACACCAGTCCCGGGAGGGGGCTGTCTCAGGTCTGGGGCTATGACACACCAGTCCCGGGAGGGGGCTGTCTCAGGTCTGGGGCTATAACACACCAGGCCTGGGAGAGGACTGCCTTGGGTCTGGGGCTGTGATACGCCAGGCCTGGGCCTGGGAGAGGACCTTCTCAGGTCTGGGGCTGTGACACACCAGACTGTACTCAGTGTTAATGGTCTCGTTCTTTATATACGGATCTAACATAGATTCAGGTTCTGGCATTATTTATAGCACAACAAGCACGTTAATATATGAAGGAAACCTCGTTGTAAACAAAAGCACATGTTTCATAATTTCTATAAACAACATTTAAAGTTGATATTATAACTAACTCATACACACACCAACAAACTAATACCTAACATCGTAACACAGGAAAGGATATAGTAACACTCCAGTACTACTTTGTTCAGTGCACCAGACCTTAACCCACTTATTGGCACATTTTAGAGTGCACCTTAACTGAGTCTTGTACACGCACCGCTATTAAGTAATCCCGGTGTATATATTGCATTAACACTACATCATTAACTTTTTTACATCACAATATTTTCCATTATGTGTTACGTACTTGTTGGTGTTAATGATCAAGTACTGTACATCCATACCATAGCTTACCAATTGAAGATGTCGATATTTGAATACATGTATGTGTGTATGCTGCCTAAGACCCTGGTATTGTCTCAAGTTGTTGTTGCTTAAAACTCTCCCATGAACACAACAGTATTGCTGGTATTTTCCAGAAACGTATCTCCGTCAAACAAGCATCTACCATCAGAGTGACCACCGAGAGGAACCTGCCTCCACCCGTGACACTCACAGGAAGGATCAAGTAAATGTTCAGGACCAGATATATCAAGGAAATTTGAATTCAAGTGTTACTACATTATGTTAATTATGAAGGGTTCCAATATTTCCTTCCAATCAGGTCAGATATAACGCCTCTGATACGATGATTTATAAAAAACAAAAATTACCTCAAACATTCATCAAATACTGTACTCATGGCATCATTGACCTGTTTATGGGATGCATCATAATCTCGAAACATTCTGCCAAATAAATGATTAACAATCGCACAACCATTAATGATGTAAACAGGCCTCAAACTTCAAAATGCCACATCCACGCAGCACCCACACGTCTTTACCTCATCAAACATCATCACAAAATTTTAAATTAATGTTGAATAATGTCGAGAATTTAGATGTTAACAAAAGATGTCTATTTACAAGTATTTGAATTGATAATTAATCGGCATGAAGACAGTACAAGGCAACATAAACACAGGAAAGTGCAGGACTGCCGGTCAAAACAACTGTCGGGAGTGTAGACATTAGATGTCAAGCGTGGGGTCTTGTATATCAACACGGCACAGTTGGTAAATAGGCGTCTTCTCCTCAACAACTTCACAGGAGAGCACGTATCCTCCTAACCGGCACAGTACTTGATAATGAACCAGGGAGGAACAGCACAGAGCCTAGGACTGACAGTGTCCTAGCTGGCGTGCTTACATACAAGGCTTGGAGTGCAGCAATTCACACCAACGTGAACCATGAATAAAAAGATGCAACAATAAAGTATATTTAGAATACTGTCTAATTATTTTAGTAGTAACTGTCAACATGCTATTATATTTGCACAATTTATACACACTAAGATGTATTTACAATACATAGTAATTAACAAACAGATTACACAAGGCACCCTTAAAACGCAAATAACACCATAGAAACCATAAACCAAAAATTATAATAAATAATAAGGAACGCTTAAAGGTAACAGGTGACCAACTAGATCGGAGGAAGGAAGCCAAGTGACCAGCCATACGGTTACACCCCGCACTATGACTCGGTTCGAATTACCCATGAGCAACACCTGCTTCAGATACAGAGAACAAACCCAACACTGAACAACACGGTTCCAACAATCATTGGACTAGATATCATCCGTCACTAGAATATAAACCCCTTATAATGCACGTTTCAGAACTGTGGTTGCCAGTTCGTCAAATTTATTAGCTAAGGAAATGACGTAGGAGAGCAGTAAGAAGAGAAAACCGTGTGTGTGTGTACATACGGTGGAGTAATGCATCTAGGGTGGCAGCATTATGTTAGTGTCAAGGAGCAGGCACTGCTTGTTTCCACTTGCTTTCAGCTACCACGGCTGGCTAGCCCTTGTGGTGGACAGGGAAGCAACTTGCATAAGTCTTCCCCTGCCAGTACACAGCCTCTTCACCATCAAGACTCCTGCTGTATCTCCTCGTGGCAACACACTGCAACTGGGCACCTCGTGAGCCAAGGCTAGACCAGCAGGGGATCTCGAAGTAGCAGTGGAGCCTAGAGGGAATGTGGGTAGGCCCACTGGCATGTGGACATGTCCTGGCGCCTACCAACCACTGCCCCGCTGCCTTGCGGATTAACCTCGGTAGGTATAAGGCTACGGGAGTAAACCCCGAACGAAAAATATGAGGTGGAGCCCCGCATCAGGCAGACATGCTTATAGAGCTCGAAGAAGACCCCAACGGCAGTATAGGCGAAAGAGGTGACCACCAAGGGAAACCAATGACTTCACCGGCGGACGAAGGCAATGCATGATGGACAGGCTACTAAGTCGAAGCACAACAAACTGTGCTATCGGCAGTCCATTGTAACTCTCCCAAGTCATTAAAACACTTGCAACACTGGATCAGGAAAAGGGAGAGCCAAAATGTCAGGTTTCAGCCTGAACCCATGCCTCTCCACATAAATAAACTCATGAACAGCCATAATCAAGCTCATCATACCTCCAGTCATTATCAAATCCACTATACCCCCAAAAGTCCTATGGTGACGGGCACAGGCACAGATGACTGCCAGGAGTCTCTAGTCACAACTCTGCGCATCGGCGGCATAGATAAGATGGTCGTTTATGCACTGGGATCAAGGCAGCAGTGCAATCCGTTCCTGTCTGTGCGACTGAGCAGCACTTTCGAGGAGCCACTTTGCTCACCCCACATGGTGAGGGGGCTAGAAAAGGGGCCCTAAACATTGTCTGCCTAAAAAACAACCTGACTAGGAAACCGCACCCAGTAAGGTCATCCTTATGCGGTCGAAAACACAATCATAATCACAGATCCAAACAAAAACAAACTATACTACCTCTTATGGTTGCTGCATGGATTGTCAGGACCCTTCTGGATACTTTCACATATAAGCAGCATCCTGAGAGAAAAACCACCCTTGTGGCAAAAGAGCTGGCTAGGTATAGCATCGACATATCAGCCATTAGTAAGTCCCGGCTCCCAGACGAGGGTCAACTCACAGAATGGGAGACTGGCTACACCTTCTTCTAGAAAGGTAAGCCTACTGCGGAGAGAAACCACATTTATGGAGTTGGCTTTATCATCCGGCCATGCATCCTACACAGGCTATCTGAAATATCTATTGGGATCTACGAGCGCCGCTCGAAGTCCCAATGAATCACTCACGTCATGCATTTTTCATCAGTGCCTACACCCCAATACTGGATGCAGAGGATGACATCAAGGAGGCCTTTTACACCAATCTCGACAGAGTGCTAACCTCTATCCCCAAAGAAGATAAGGCTGTGCTCCTTGGTGACTTCAATGCCAGAGTTGGCAGAGATGCTGACATTTGGCAGGGAACCATAGGGAAAAATGGACTCGGCAATTGTAATCTTAACGGCCGACTCCTCCTCAGCATGTGAGCTGCACACAACCTCACTATCACCAATACCTTCTTCAGGCAGGCCGACAAGTTCAAGGATTCGTGGTAACACCCACGATCCAAACACTACCATCTCATTGACTACATCATTGTCAGAAAAAAAGATCACCGAGTTGTCCTCATCACCCGAGCCATGCGTGGCTCAGACCACTGCAACACTAATCATCAGTTCGTCAGAATCAAGCTATCACTTCACGTCACCCCAAAATGGCGTGGGCAGCCTGCCACCAGGGGAGGTTTTAACACTAAGCATCTTGAGGATCCAGAGGTAGTAAATGCTTTCAGAGAGCAACTCGAACGTGAGCTGATAAACACCCCAACAACAAGCAACCTAAATCCCAGTGCCGAATGGGATATTCTCAACACTGTCAGGACAAAAACCTGCAGAGAGACCCTCGGCCAGATCGAAAGAATACACCAGGACTGGTTTGATGAAAATGACCCGGCAATCAATGTATTCATTGATGATAAACGTGCTTCTTTAACGGACTGGCAGAACAATCCTCAGTCTCGGACCAAAGCTGATACCTTCTACAAGAAGAAAGCAGCTGCCGAGCATGAACTTCACAATCTAAAGAACAACTTGTTTAAAAATTAAGCATGTGAAACACAACTATTTACAAGCCAGCACAATATGCAAAAATTTGTCAATTCTACTAAAGCATTTTACAGCCAATCACTCTTGGTGCAGCCCTCCTCTGCTCATCCGACGGTAGCTCCCTAATTAAAGACGATGAAGGCATCCTTCAGTGCTGGAAAGAGCACTACCATTCACTGCTCAACGAAACACAGATGTGGATGTCCTCACTACCCAGCAAGTCCCTCAGCATCCAGAAAAATGAAAAATGAAAAATAACAAAGCCTCGGGGCCTGATGGAATCCCAGCCGAGGTGTATAAATCAGGAGGTCCTGTGCGTACTAGCTGTCTCCACTCTCTCCTGGAGGATATGTGGGAAAATAAGAAAGGAAGAAATCCCTCAAGGTCTTAAAGACGCCTCCATCGTCAATATTTATAAGAACAGGGAAGACTGGTGAGACTGTGACAACTACCGCGGGATCTCGCTGCTGTCCGTAGCTGGCAAGATTATTGCCCGAGTCCTCCTAATCAGACTTGTTCCTGAGGCGGAAAACTTCCCCCCCAGAGAACAGCGTCGTGACCTGTACATGTCTTTCATCGACCTAACCAAGGCCTTCGACTCGGTAAACAGGGAAGCAATCTGGTGGATCCTTGGCCGTTTTGGTTGCCCACCAAAATTCATCGCCATTGTGAGGCAGCTCCACGATATCATGAACGGCAGTGTCCTGCACAATGGCACCCAGTCTGAGTTCTTCCCCATCCAAATGGATCATAAACAAGGGTGTGTAATGGCACCAACTCTCTTTTCCATTTTCTTGACTGCCTTTCTGACTTGTGCCAGTGCCAATTTAGCCGGCGGGGTGGACATCGAATGCCGGATGAAGGGTCAGACGACTCCAGGCAGGAACAAAGATGTCGGCAGCTTCCATTACTGAACTTCAGTATGCAGACTACCTCACCCTTGTCGTTCACACTGAACGCGACCTACAGGACATCCTGAACACCTACGCAGATGTGTATGCACACTTCGGCCTTTAGGTGAATGTAAATAAGACTCACATTCTCTTTCAGCCTGCCCCTGATTCAGACACACCTCCACCATCCATCCAGCTTAACGGTACTACCCTCTCTAATGTTACCCACTTTCGGTATCTCGGCTCCCAACCTGTCCACCACGGCAGACACCGATGAAGAGATTCAGCATCGGATCAGATGTGTTTCTCAAGCCTTTGGCAGACTCCGAAACCGTGTCTTCAGTTATAGAGAGCTGAAATTATCTACAAAGTTCCATGTATATCGAGCAGTGGCCCTCCCCACACTGGAAAGACAAGAGAACAAATGCCAGTATTCTTGCTGACACCAACTGTAGTAGCATCGAGGCTACCATTATCCATGAACAAACTACGCTAGACTGGCCATGTTATCCGCATGGACTACAGTAGACTGCCAAAGCAGCCACTTTACAGTCACCTAACGAATAGTAAACGTAACGCTGGCGGGCAACTGAAAAGGTATAAGGATAGTCTTAAGACAAACCTGAAAAAGTGCCAAATCGACCCCCTTACTTGGGAGACGATTACTCCACACCACAACGCTTTGAGGAGCACCACACGAGAAGGAGTCAATACTTTCGAGTTAGGCCGACTGCAAACCGAGGCAGACAAGCGCCAACGCCGGAAAGACGCTGCCGCCGCCCCTCCCTCACTAGATGAAGCCATCCACATGTGCATCATCTGTGAAAGAACGTGCCAGTTCCGGATCGGCCTTTTTAGTCACCACAGAACTCACCAACGTAGGTGACATCCTTAATAACTCATACCATTGTATCATAGCTGGATGATCGTCATACTCGATTCCGAGCGCCAGCAAAGTAGTAGTAGTAGTAGTGTGTGTGTGTGTGTGTGTGTGTGTGTGTGTGTGTGTCTGTGTGTGTGCGCGCGCTCTTGATTACGGTAACTCTGCAGTTTCGAGAGAAAAGGCGTGAAAGAATAATGCAGTAATATGTGTAAAGAAGGGTCTGTTTGCCTGCACAAGGGAATCGCCAAAGCAAGTTAGAGAGAAAAAACGAGATATTGTACAGGTGTGAGGGACGAGCAGTGACCACATAAACTCTCCTCCTAGAGTGATGCTGCTCGGGACCTCCAATACAAACTGATCTACAGCTAGATTTCAACACTATATTATTAATATTCTTTTCAGCAGTACGACAAGAACACTTCTATTGTGACATGCATTTATCCAATCAGTAATAGGGAGAACTACCAGCACTACATTGTCGCTCTCTCTTTGCCTGTCTGTGCGTAATTCCACTAGCCTTTTTCTCCCTCTTTCCACCATTTACTTCCCTCCCTCCTTCCTGTCAGTCTGTCAAGGATTGACAACAACGGCCCTAAGCCATGTCTGGTCATGACGGGATCCAACTGGTGATTGTAAATTTGGGAAATAGTTGAATTTTACCTCGCACTGGAACTGGCAGACTAACTTTGGTTTAACTAATCCTTGTTAGACTGTTACACTATATGGTGAGAAATGTGGAGATACATAATTTTGTGTCGCATTTACAAGCTTTAATTTATTCAAAGCTGCAGGAATTATCTGGGCTTTATTTTTGTGTGTGTTATAGAGTAAGTTATTTATCTATAAATGCGGCTGGTGTTGACTCATTAATTCAACATTTCTTAACCATGCGAGAATTGTTTGTGGTCACAAGAGGGCTGTGTGTGACCTGGTAGGGATTATCTATATCCTTATGAGGGCTATCCCTGACCTCATAGGTAATGTCTGTGGCCACACATAATTGTACCCGTAAGAATTACAACTGGTTTAGTGAGGTCCTATAGTGGCTACCTGTAACCCTGCGAGTACTCTTAGTGATTGTCTGTGGCCCATCTTGTTCTTCTGTGTTAATTGTTATTGAATTTGGGAAAGGCTACAGCAACTAAATCTACATCACTCCTGGATTATCTGAGATTTACTGAACACAAACTTTGAGTTAACAAAGATTGATTGTGTCCACTAGGCAGAAGGTATTTGAAAAAGAAAAAAAACTCTGACGAGTGTCCCAGCATGAAACAATACCGTAGACACATTGAGTGGTCGTGATGCCAGCGGCTGTCCCTCCACTGTGTCCGGCGCTGACACACCAACACATCCTAAATGATCTAGAGAATATGTATAAACAACACATTAGCGAGACGATAACTTAAAAAAAAAATATGTAACCCAAGAAAAATATGAATCCATGAATAACAATTAGATTTATTAATTGTGTTTAAAATGTAAACGGCAAATACATAAATAAAAATAAATAATAAATACTCCAACTTGGGTAATCGCTGATAGTAGTACCGCGTTATATCAAAGAAAGATAGAAATACAAGCTACTGATATTATCCATTATATTTTATTTCCATAGTTATTTTGGATTTATATTTGTCGATTGGTGCACTAATGACAGTCTTCACATTATCGCCAGGAGTTGATGCCGTAGTGACCTTGGCACCTCTCCCGTGTGTGTTGGGGAGGAGGAAGGTAAAACTCGTGCAGAGAAACATTCTCTATTAACTGTAAATTTTAGCTTTATGACAGCATCTTTTTATCCTTTTAGCTATGCTGTGAGGGTTGTCTGTGATGCCGTGAGAATTGTCTATGGCCCCGTGAGGATTGTCTGTGGTGCCGTGAGGATTGTGTGTGGTGCCGTGAGGATTGTGTGTGGTGCCGTGAGGATTGTGTGTGGTGCCGTGAGGATTGTGTGTGGTGCCGTGAGGATTGTGTGTGGTGCCGTGAGGATTGTCTCTGGCGCCGTGAGGATTGTGTGTGGTGCCGTGAGGATTGTCTGTGATGCCGTGAGAATTGTCTGTGGTGCCGTGAGGATTGTCTGTGGTGCCGGAGGATTGTGTGGTGCCGTGAGGATTGTGTGTGGTGCCGTGGAGGATTGTGTGTGGTGCCGTGAGGATTGTGTGTGGTGCCGTGAGGATTGTGTGTGTGCCGTGAGGATTGTCTCTGGCGCCGTGAGGATTGTGTGTGGTGCCGTGAGGATTGTGTGTGGTGCCGTGAGGATTGTGTGTGGTGCCGTGAGGATTGTGTGTGTGGTGCCGTGAGGATTGTCTGTGAGGCCGTGAGAATTGGTCGCAGCGAGGATTGTCTGTGGTGCCGTGAGGATTGTGTGTGGTGCCGTGAGGATTGTGTGTGGTGCCGAGGATTTGTGTGGTGCCGTGAGGATTGTGTGTGGTGCCGTGAGGATTGTGTGTGGCGCCGTGAGGATTGTGTGTGGTGCCGTGAGGATTGTCTGTGGTGCCGTGAGGATTTGTGTGGTGCCGTGAGGATTGCTGAGCCGTGAGAATTGTCTGTGGTGCCGTGAGGATTGTGTGTGGTGCCGTGAGGATTGTCTGTGATGCCGTGAAAATTGCTCTGGCGCCGTGAGGATTGTGTGTGTGGTACCGTGAGGATTGTGTGTGGTGCCGTGAGGATTGTCTGTGGTGCCGTGAGGATTGTGTGTGGTGCCGAGGATTGTCTGTGAGGCCGAGAATTGTCTGTGGTGCCGTGAGGATTGTGTGTGGTGCCGTGAGGATTGTTCTGCTGAGAGGCCAAGGAGAATTGTTCCTGATGCCGAGGATTGTCTAGGCCCCGTGAGGACTGTCTATGGCCCCGTGAGGATTGTCTATACCCGTGAGGATTGTCTATGGCCCGTGAGGATTGTTCAGGCCCGTGAGGATTGTCTGTGGCGCCGTGAGGATTGTCTGTGGCGCCGTGAGATTGCTCTGGCGCCGTGAGGATTGCCTGTGGCGCCGTGAGGATTGTCTATGGCCCCGTGAGGATTGGTTGTGGTGCCGTGAGGATTGTCTACGGCCCCGTGAGGATTGTCTATAGCCCTGTGAGGACTGTCTGTGACCCTCATCATAAACCGTGTTAGGGCGTGGCATCGTTACAACACTTAACAATCTAACATAAGAACAATGACAGACAGAATAAATCATGTGTGTTTCAAGCTCAAAGCTTATTGCCCCACACTCTGGTTCAACATATACTGCCAGAGGACACATAACATAACATAACCCGTTTTCTGACTCCCACACAAGTTCAACCCAACACCTCTTGTTCAACCTCACACCTCCTGTTCAACCCACACCTCTTGTTCAACCTCACACCTCCTGTTCAACCCCACATCTCCTATTCAACCCTACACCTCCTGTTCAACCCCACACCTCCTGTTCAACCCCACACCTCCTGTTCAACCCCATACCTCCTGTTCAAACCCACACCCCTTATTCAACCCCACACCTCCTGTTCAACCCCTCACCTCTTGTTCAACCCCACACCTCATGTTCAACCCCACACCTCCTGTTCAACCTCACACCTCCTGTTCAACCTCACACCTCCTGTTCAACCCCCACACCTCCTTTTCAACCCCACACCTCTTGTTCAACCCCACACCTCCTGTTCAACCTCACCTCCTGTTCAACCCCTCACCTCTTGTTCAACCCCACACCTCCTGTTCAACCCCATACCTCCTGTTCAACCTCACACCTCCTGTTCAACCTCACACCTCCTGTTCAACCCCACACCTCCTATTTACCCCACACCTCTTTTCAACCCCACACCTCCTGTTCAACCCTCACCTCTGTTCAACCCCACACCTCCTGTTCAACCCCACCCCTGTTCAACCCTCACCTCTTGTTCAACCCCACACCTCCTGTTCAACCCCACACCTCTTGTTCAACCCCACACCTCCTGTTTACCCAAACGCCTGCAGTAAAAGGTTCCTCAACAGGAAGTCTAGTACTACTCATTACCAAGGCGTTACAAACTTACAAGTGACAACTGATATCCTCCGCCCTGAACTGCAGTCTGAAGCACCAAGCATTAATATCAGGTAATCTAGGTAATCTTCATCTCCACCGAGGAGAACAAAGCGAGTTAAAACTTTACGCAGCAAGCAGTTCACCCGTGGCCAGGAGTTGCAGGGCGGCCACCGTGATTCGAATAGCTTAGTGGGCTGTACATGCAACTGGAAGGTGCGAGGAGCCGTGGAATCTGGGGAAAGATACGCGGTTGTGTAGGAGTGATGGGGTATTCCAGGCTGTAATAATAATAACGATAATGATAATAATAATGAAGATTAAAGAAAGTTTCTTGCTGAATACTGGGTACATATGCGCCGGGTCTCAGACAACAGCATTTGAGTCGGTATAAAAAGAGTTAAAACTGTAAACGTTAAATATCACATAAGACCTTATATTAGTCCTTAAGCTCCTGAAGACCACTTTATCTCCTGTTCTTGCCTGTGCTGGGTGTTCGTGTAGGACAGGTGAACTCTAGTATCAGCAGTTCGTGAGAACCTACTCCAGGCTACTACACGGAACGTCCCTGCCAACACTCGCTATTCAATGTCGTAAGTGTAATTCTAAGAGTGCTTGTCATACCTGTGACAGAGACATGTTGCTCTCTCTGACTGTGTATCTTTGTATAATCGGCTTCTGAAGACGTGTTAAATACATGGAAGCGCTTAAGCAATATGAGTTTTCTTTTCCCACAGTTTTATTAGTTCATGTATATATATGTTCGGCTCAGAAAGAGGCGACCACAACGCGTTGTGGTTGATAGGAAAATAACCAGAAGCGAGATTTTGCTATTGGTTAGGTTAGGTTAGTTTGGATTGGGTTATGTTACGTTAGGGTAAAATCCAAACGCAAAATTTTGCTTTCTAGTTATTTTGAAAATGACCAGAACTCGTTGTGGTCGCCTTTCGTTTTCTGAGCCCAACATATATATACATGAACTAGTAAAACCGTGGGAAAAGAATTTAAAATAATCAGAACTTAAGTGGACTGCTTGTGCGGCTAATTTATCCTCGACCGTAGTGAAGGACATAAGTTCTGGGCCCAGTAATTATAGGTTTCTTTTATACTAATCTAGCAAGAGGGGTATTAATACTAAGAACAGGGGGGATATCAAATCAATAACTGTGTTTAGGATGCAAGTGACCTTTATATTCTGCTCGGTGGGAAACACTCATTGTAAAGGCCTGGGACTTAGGGATAGAAATCCCTTACCAGACTAATCAGGATCTTAATAAAGCAATGTCAAGGACCATGGTTTTCTGAGGAAAAACAAACAACCGTTTGAGATTGACATCTCTTTACTATAAAAATATAACACAAAACTCTGACACCACTCAACAAACATCAAGTAACAATTACGGGAGTTAAACAATTAATGCAGTAAACAGTTAATGGAGTCAAACAATTAATGGAATCAAACAATTACTGGGGGTCGACAACTGATAGAATCAAACAATGAAAGGGAGTCAGCAATTAAAGGAGTCAACAACAAAAGAATCAAAAGAACAGATATTTCCTATGGCAGTGGCCCTGGGGGAAGGTTCTGGAACACGGTGATCCACACTCAGGGTAGGGAAGCGTCCATTCAACTCTACACTCGAGCGACAGCGGCCGATGTCTTGAAATGGCAGGAGAACACCGGGGCACAGACGGAGGAGATGAACTGACTGAAGGTCATGGTATGAGGAAGTGTGATGACCAGAGAATTGACAGTCGATAGGTGAAGGTCTGGGGACACAGCCCACGAGTCCCGAGCCTTGATGAGATCACAGCCAGAATTTGACGAACAGCTGGGTAGCTAGATAGTGACTGTATAGGCTGGGGTGAATCTGCTGGTGACACAGGTAGCCGCTGCCGTTCTCACCTCTGTCCAACCCCCCCCAAGTGTTGGTCGCACCAGCAAACGAGAGTGATAACAGAGGTAACGAGCAGGAAGATCGTTTCCACCCTTACACTCATCAAATATACTATAGGACTAGGCGTGTGTGTGTGTATCTGCTCTGGGCAGCCGAAACGGCACAATCGTTTTTCATCAAACTTGGTGGAAAAATCGCAAAAAATTCGTAGAGTGGAACAAACCTGGTCCCAAATAGATGGTTTCCTTAGGAAGCCATTACATAACCATTTTATTTGCGCTGGAAAACGATGCAAGTCTACGGACTTGGCGCACCCTCATTCGCTGTACGCTGTCAGCCCACGACACAGTTATCATACGGCTCCCTCCTCCTCCCCCCACTTTTTTTCTGAGCCTACTTTTTTTTAATGTTGTTGGGATTAGTAAAGGAAGGAAGATGAGTAAATAGAAGAATAAATAAAGAAGGGGAAACAGAATATAGTTAGAGATAACAGGTGGGGGGAGCTGAGTTTCATCATGCACCTGGATGCGCGGTTTCAACGTTACCAGACGACCTTACAGCTACAGTGTATACTTATTCCTGTGGCTCATGGAAAAGGAGAAGAGATAAAAAGATAATAACAGGAATGCATGGAGAAGATGACTACAACTGACACAGGGTGAATATAGACAGTGAAACAGACAGGAGGTTGACAAAAATAGACAGATTCATACATGCACAAATAGACTATATGGCAACTAACATGACAGACAGACAGCTGACTAGCTGGTTCACATTAGACAAACAGGCAGACACACGCCAACAACGGAGAAGACAGACAGGTTTGATGACACAAAGAGTACAGACGGGCTTACATTCAAACACCACATAGACGAACAGGCAGTTGGGATGGCAATAAACAGGACGGATAGACTTGAGACAGATTAGAAGGCATTTACAAACAAGAATAACACCAAATTGACCATAGCTGCGTCAGTGAGGGTAGGAGGTCTTACATCCACCAGCGTAAATAATAAGACTCAACACCCTCGCGCGAAAACCACTGGAGTAGATGGGCCTAGAACTGACTAACGTAGATGATGACTTAACACAGGTGATGACTTAAACAGATGGTGACTAATCTAACCAGAATCAAGGTCACTTCTTCATAATATAAATTATCTCGGAATGATCATCGTGATTCATAATATTTTTTTATGATTTTAACCTCTCCTTATGGCGAATATTTCTTTAACTAATTATTCTAACCTTTATTATATTCCTTCTTTTAGAATATTAGATACTGTAAGTATCACGACCACGACCATGATTATAACAACCAGGACCATGATTATAACAGCCACGACCATGATTATAACAACCACGCCCATGATTATAACAACCACGACTATGATCATAACAACCACGACCATGATTATAACAATCACGACCATGATTATAACAACCACGACTATGATTATATCACCAAACCATGATTATAACAACCACGACCATGATTATAACAACCACGACCATGATTATAACAACCAAGACCATGATTATAACAACCACGACCATGATTATAACAAGCACGACCATGATTATAACAACCACGATCATGATTATAACAACCACGACCATGATTATAACAAGCACGACCATGATCAAAACAACCACGACTATGATTTTATCACCCACGACCATGATTATAACAACCACGACCATGGTTATAACAACCAAGATCATGATTATAACAACCAAAAGCCATGATTATAACAACCACGACTATGATCATAACCACGACCGTGATTATAAACAACCATGACCATGATTATAACAACCATGACCATGATTATAACAACCACGACCATGATTATAACCACGAAAATGATTATAACAACCACAACCATGATTATAACAACCACGACCATGATTATAACAACCACGACCATGATTATAACAACCAAGACCATGATTATAACAACCATCACTATGATCATAACCACGACCATGATTATAACAACCATGACCATGATTATAACAATCACGACCATGATTATAACAACCACGACCATGATTATAACAACCACGACCATGATTATAACAACCACGACCATGATTATAACAACCACGACCATGATTATATCAACCACGACCATGATTATAACAACCACGACCATGATTATAACAACCACGATCATGATTATAAGAAATACGACTATGATCATAACCACGACCATGATTATAACAACCACGCCCATGATTATAAGAAATACGACTATGATCATAACCACGACCATGATTATAAAAACCACAAGCATGATTATAACAACCACGACCATGATTATAACAACCATGACCATGATTATAAATAATCACGACCATGATTATAACAACCACGACCATGATTATAACAATCACGACCATGATTATAACAACCACGACCATGATTATAACAACCACGACCATGATTATAACAACCACGACCATGATTATATCAACCACGACCATGATTATAACAACCACGACCATGATTAAATAAACTATGCCCATGATTATAACAACCACGACCATGATTATAACAACCACGACCATGATTATAACAACCACGACCATGATTATAACAACCACGACTATGATCATAACCACGACCATGATTATAACAACCACGACCATGATTATAAGAAATACGACTATGATCATAACCACGACCATGATTATAAAAACCACAAGCATGATTATAACAACCACGACCATGATAATATCACCCAACCATGATTATAGCAACCACGACTATGATTATAACAAGCACGACCATGATTATAACAACAAGGACCATGATTATAACAACCACGACCATGATTATAACAACCACGACCATGATTATAACAACCACGACCATGATTATAAACAACCACGACCACGATTATAACAACGACGAAAATGATTATAACAACCACAACCATGATTATAACAAAACCACGACCATGATTATAACAACCACGACCATGATTATAACAACCACGACCATGATAAACAACCACGACCATGATTATAAAAAACCACGACCATGATTATAACAACCACGACCATGATTATAACAACGACGAAAATGATTATAACAACCACAACCATGATTATAACAACCACGACCATGATTATAACAACCACGACCATGATTAATAACCACGACCATGATTATAACAACCAAGACCATGATTATAACAACCACGACCATGATTATAAATAAACCACGACTATGATTATATCACCCACGACCATGATTATAAATAACCACGACCATGATTATAACAACCACGACTGATTATAACAACCACGACCATGATTATAAACCACGACCATGATTATAAACAAACCACGACCATGATTATAACAACCACGACTATGATCATAACCACGACCATGATTATAACAACCACGACCATGATTATAACAAATATGACCAAGATTATAATAACCACGACCATGATTATAACCACGACCGTGATTATAACAACCACGACCATGATTATAACAACCACGACCAAGATCATAACAACCACGACCATGATTATAACAACCACGACCATGATTATAACAACCACGACCATGATCATAACCACGACCATGATTATAACAACCACGACTATGATTATAACAAACACAACCATGATTATAACTACCACGACCATGATTATAACCACGACCACGATTATAACAACGACGAAAATGATTATAACAACCACAACCATGATTATAACAACCACGACCATGATTATAACAACCACGACCATGATTATAACAACCACGACCATGATTATAACAACCACGACCATGATTATAACAACGACGACAATGATTATAAACAACCACAACCATGATTATAAAACCACGACCATGATTATAACAACCACGACCATGATTATAAACAACCACGACCATGATTTAACAACCACGACCATGATTATAACAACCACGACCATGATTATAATACGACTATGATTATATCACCCACGACTATGATTATAACAACCACGACCATGATTATAACAACCACGATCATGATTATAACAACCACGACCATGATTATAACAACCACGATCATGATTATAACAACCACGACTATGATCATAACCACGACCATGATTATAACAACCACGACCATGATTATAACAAATATGACCAAGATTATAAACCACGACCATTATTATAACCACGACCATGATTATAACAACCACGACCATGATTATAACAACCACGACCAAGATCATAACAACCACGACCATGATTATAACAACCACGAACATGATTATAACAACCACGACCATGATCATAACCACGACCATGATTATAACAACCACGACTATGATTATAACAACCAACCATGATTATAACTACCACGACCATGATTATAACCACGACCATGATTATAACAACCACGCCCATGATTATAACAACCACGACTATGATCATAACAACCACGACCATGATTACAAATAATCATGACCATGATTATAACAACCACGACTATGATTATATCACCAAACCATGATTATAACAACCACGACCATGATTATAAGAAGCACGACCATGATTATAACAACCACGACCATGATTATAACAACCACGACCATGATTATAACAAGCACGACCATGATTAAACAACCACGACCATGATTATAACAACCACGACCATGAGTATAACAAGCACGACCATATTCATAACAACAACGACTATGATTTTATCACCCACGACCATGATTATAACAACCACGACCATGATTATAATAACCAGGAACATGATTATAACAACCACGGCCATGGTTATAATAACCAAGACCATGATTATAACAACCAAGACCATGATTATAACAACCACGACTATGATCATAACCACGACCATGATTATAACAACCATGACCATGATTACAACAACCATGACCATGATTATAACAACCACGACCATGATTATAACAACCACGACCATGATTATAACAACCACGACCATGATCATAACCACGACCATGATTATAACAACCACGACCATGATTATAACAACCACGACCATGATTATAACAACCACGACCATGATTATAACCACGACCATGATTATAACAACCACGACCATGATTATAACAACCACGACCATGATTATAACAACCACGACCATGATTATAACCACGACCATGATTATAACAACCACTACCATGATTATAACAACCACGACCATGATTATAACAACCACGACCATGATTATAACAACCACGACCATGATTATAACAACCACGACCATGATTATAACAACCACGACCATGATTATAACAACCACGACCATGATTATAACAACTACGACCATGATTATAACAACCACGACCATGATTATAAATAACAACGCCCATGATTATAACAACCACGACTATGATCATAACCACATGATTATAACAACCACGACCATGATTATAACAACCACGACCATGATCATAACAACCACGATCATGATTATAACAACCACGACCATGATATAACAACCACGACCTGATTATAACAACCAAGACCATGATCAACATAACCACGACCATGATTAT
Source organism: Homarus americanus (assembly GCF_018991925.1). Classification (NCBI taxonomy): domain Eukaryota; kingdom Metazoa; phylum Arthropoda; class Malacostraca; order Decapoda; family Nephropidae; genus Homarus; species Homarus americanus. The sequence goes on from NW_024737042.1 coordinate 13,535,107, forward strand.
AACAACCACGACTATGATTATAACCACGACCATGATTACAAACCATTTAATGATTAAAAACACGACCATGATTATAACAACTACGACCATGATTATAACAACCACGACCATGATTATAACAACCACAACCATGATTTATAACAACCACGACTATGATAATAACAACCACGACCATGATTACAACAACCACGACCATGATTATAACAACCACGACCATGATTATAATAACCACGACCATGATTATAACAACCACGACCATGATTATAACAACCAAAACCATGATTATAACAACCACGACTATGATCATAACCACAACCATGATTATAAAAACCACGACAATGATAATAACAACCACAACCATGATTATAACAACCACGACACAGATTATAACAACCACGACCATGATTATAACAACCACGACCATGATTATAACAACCACGACCATGATTATAACAACCACGACTATGATTATAACAACCACGACCATGATTATAAAACCACGACCATGATTATAACAACCACGACTATGATTATAACCACGACCATGATTATGTAGTGATGGGGTGTCAGACCACAGCTTACATCTCAGAAACAGTCCAGACCTGACCCGACATTAGGGGGGGTCAAGTGTAAGGGTAACCCTCGCTGCTGCCCAAGGGTTATAAATCAACCAGGCTCCCCTCCACATGTCACACGGCCCCAACAAATATGTAAGACACACAGTGAGCAAAGGAGCCACCTGCAGCCCTCCCCCAATTTACTGAAGGAACCTACAGTACATCCCAGACAAGGCCCAGACCTATCCTCACATTAATCAGGTAAAATGCAACCCTCGAGCCCAAGTCAAGGGGCAACAAATCAACCAGAGCCTCTCATGTCACACGGCCCCACCAACGATGTTAACAGGCAAGCATTCATCTGAAGATTTCTCCAGAATATACAACAACTTATAGTCACTGAAAAAGTCCAGACCTGACCCTGCTACTAAAGGAGGCCAAAATGCAAGGAGACCTCTGCCCCGACTGAAACTTGACGGCTGGTCTTCCAATATATAGGACGTCCTAGCCCTCCCTCACGAGAGTGTGTCTTATAACCAGGAAGGGCCAGCTACTATGTCCCCAGTCCTGCTCGAGAAGAGATAGAGAGGACCGGAGGCAGTCGCCTCCGGTCAGGAGCGAGACTTCCCTCCGGTGCCCAGCTAAGCAGTCTCCCATAGAGACAACCCAGGACCACCGGCTAGACCTCTCCCAGGTCACGTGAGTTTTTGTCAGAGCTTCCATGGAATGAGTTACTTACGTGGGAAGTGTATTCATTTCATGTTCGTGTCCGATAATCAGAGTGTCTAGTAACGTAATATGATGTCCTAGTAACGTAAATATAATGTCAGAGTAGGGGGCAGTGAAATTTTGCTCAAAGCTGCACTCTTCAGGCATTGTTCCTTATACATATCTAAGACTCCATGCCAAATTTGAAGCTGATATGTCGAGGTTTAGTCTGCCGCATTTTCTACTGAAATTTTTAAATTTACCTACAGTACTAGCCAAACAGCCGCTGTGGCGGTGCAATGTTCTGTTCAGTGTTTATCAACTTTTTTTTCATATCTCTTATTTCATTTAAATTGTCTTGTTGCAGATGAGTATGGTGCTATGTCTATATTGATTATCAGCCTTTTCTCATTTCATTTCTCAATGTTGTGTTACTGTACTGTAATGTAGGGAAGACCGCCACTCGTGTGATGATAAAGAATGAGAAGACAGAGAAATGGAGTTCGAGGATGATGGTGAAAGATCATTATGTCATCATGGTTGAGCCTGGCAATGAATATCTCACACATGTGACTCCCAAGACTGGACACGGAAAGCAGATAGCCAAAACTATTCACGGGTTTCTGGTGGAGAAAAATCTAACCCAGCAGCCCATTGTGTGTGTTGGTTGTGATGGAACCAATGTAAATGTAGGATCAGAAAATGGAGTCATTCATCATCTTGAAATGTTACTTGGTCACCCGCTCCATTATTTCATATGTCAGCTTCACGGAAATGAGCTGCCTTTCCGCGCAGTTTTTTATCACTATGATGGTAAACCAAGTGGTCCTGAGCATTGGCGTGGTCCCATTGGAAAGCAGATCAAGGAGTCTTTGTCTGAGCTTCCAGTTGTCGCCTTCCAGCCAGTCAGTTTCCCTGATTTCCCTGTGTTTAATGATGAAGTGGAGAAAGATCTGTCCTGGGATCAGAAATACCTGTATAGGATTTGTAAAGGAGTTATCACAGGTGTTGTTGAAGATGACTTGGCTGCTATTGAGCCAGGTCCTCCCTGTGTGTCAAGGTGGAACACCTTATGGAGTAGAATCCTCAGGCTGTATGTAGCAACATCAAGACCCAGCCATGAGTTGAAAAGAATTGTCATTACAATAATAAAGTTCAGTGCTCCAATGTGGTTTTACATCAAGATACACCCTTACGTAACACACGGCTCAAGGAACGTATTCCAGTCCCTGCTATATATGAAACACCTGAATAGTGAGGAGGAGACGATAGTGAAGAAGGCTGTCCAGAGAAATGCATACTTCGCCCACACAGATCAACTTCTTCTTGGTATGTGTGCAGATGAGGACATGACTGTTAGAGAAAAAGCTGTCTCAATGATAAGAAAAATTAGAGAGGAGAATCAGCAAAAGGAAGAATGCACTGGCAGATCTGAAGAGGAGGAGGAAGATTCTGATGCTGCTGTTGACGAGAATTTGTTAAACTATACTGATGAGGAGGGTAAAGATGGAGATGGGAATGAGGATGTGCCTCCTGTAGTCAACATGAGAAAGGTGGTGACTCCGAAACTAAAGTGGCAAGCAAAAAACTATCATTCCATGATTAACTGGAGGAATGAACTCAAGACTGAGCCTCCTTACATTGCTTCTCTGTCAAATCTACAGGTTAATGACATTCTTGAGACACCATTAGTGGTGCCCAAGTGGCCAAACAGCACTCAAGCGGTCGAGAGAGGCATAAAAGTGATGACTGAAGCTTGCACTAAAGTGACGGGATACGAATCGAGAGATGGATATATTAGGCAAAGATTATTGTCTAGGAAAATGATGCCAAGGTTCCCCACAAAAAAGAATTTCAATATGAACTTGTAATGATTTTCTATACGGTGTACCTGTAAAATAACATGTGAATTAAATCGATGTCACCCATGTAAAATTTATCATTATCCTGGAAAACATTAAATGACACCTAATTTTTGGTATACTGTACACTAAAAGTTGACAAAAAGTCGTTCGCGATGCGGCAGGGTAAGTATGCATGAAATGGCATGAAATTTTGCACAGGTGTTTGTTACAGCCATACAAACGATGCCTGAAAAGTGCAGCCTGCAACTCAAATAAAAGTGTTTTTTCCCTGCCCCCTTGTCCTAGTAACTTCAATAGAAGGTGTTATTAATGTGTCCATGTCATTGTCGTAATTAATAAAAAGTTGTAACGAAGCGGTGTTTGAGAAGTCGTCCTTAAGAACGTAATAGATGTGTATTGACGTATAAGATAAGATATGTGTAAGTCCAGTTCAAATAACTAACACGGCCACGCTACCAAAGTCTTCCTCTCTTTACATTTCTCTTACTATCAATATTCTACCTATATGTAATCTTCTTCTTGTGAGATTTGTCTCATTATAATTATAACAACCACGACCAGGATTATAACAACCACGACCATGATTATAACCTCGACCATGATTATAACCTCGACCATGACTATAACAATTACGACCATGATTATAACAACCACGACCATGATTATAACAACCACGACCAGGAATATAACAACCACGACCATGATTATAACAACCAGGACCATGATTATAACAACCAGGACCATGATTATAACAACCACGACCATGATTATAACAACCTCGGTAAACTGCACCACCGGACTCGCCACAGGGCACGAAGTGCCCACGATCACTTGTCTAATATACTATAGGAATAGCCGTGTACGTGTGTGTGTGTGTGTGTGTGTGTGTGTGTGTGTGTGTGTGCATCTGTTCTGGGCAATGGCACACTCGTTTCTCATCAAACTTGGTGGAAAAATCGCAAAAAAATTGTACAGTGGAACAAACTTGGTCCATGTCGATGGTTTCTTTTGGAAGACATTAATTAACCATTTTGTCACTGTACGCTGTCAGCCGGACGGCCGTTGCGCGCTAGCCAAGCACGAGGTGGGAGGTCAACGTTTTTTTGTTATTGCCTGGAGGCGGCGGAGGTTGAACAGGTTGCTGTCTTAACAGAATTGGATCTTCACGCCTCCATCGTCGTTCTCAACACACACACACACACACTCTTCAACACCTCAACCTCCATGGCTATGTACAACAACAAAAATTAACTCGATTGTATCATACATTACTTGTGGCCATGGTCTGTGTCTGTGTGGCCATAATCTGAGGTATCGTATCATCTCCTAATAATCTATGACATGGATAATAAGACCTGTCACGTTGAACTCGAACATTATAATTTGGTCAAACCTGTTGAATACAATTCAATCATCCATAGGTAATCACACATAAATATTTAATCCACTACATAGCTATCTTAGCAGTGTAATTAGTCTAATCATAACGTCTATAGTGAGTACTTAATTTGTCATATTTCCATGTTGTCACAATGATAAAGATACAATGGACACAGTCTACCTGTGTAAACTTAAGTATAGGTTGAACTTACGTGTTGAAGGTCTCAAACCGAATGGGTTGGGTGTTCAGCCTAAGACGGTAAGATCTTGAGCGTCACTGCCCCTCGCCGCAGGCGCTGCCTGGGCTGATATATTTCGCTGCGTCAGGTGTTTTATACCCAAACAACTCGTCCCTACTACCACACCAGTCGTGGCGTGACCACATAAGGGGACAGACGTGCCCATAGGTGCTCTTGACTTCTCGATCGTCCCACAAAGGTCCACTCAGCCGGCAAGTTTTTGCCAGCATGGGGGGTCGACATAAACGTCTGGTCATACTGAATCCAACACCCTTCAAGAGTCAGACCCCAGTGATTATGACAGTGACAGTAATGTTTCTATGGGAAACACTAGCCGGAGTGGAAACACTAATGCCACGGACCCTATCACCCTGCCCTCTGCCAACCATAAGCTTAATCTACACTTCCCCAAGGACTCACTGAAAACCGTAGAGGAACGCTTTAATTGGATGATGAAGTACTGCAGACAGCACGGTCTCAATATGCAATTCCGACAAGGTAAGAACCAGAACTTTATCAGGTGTCAGACTCCTGAGGTCTATGAAACATTTAGTACTGTTGGCTTTGACGGGGATGTCCTGGTCCCCCCCCCCAAGTAGAGGCTAATGAATGTTGCCACATCCTAGTGAAACGTTTCCCCCTACACGCTGACGTCGAAGATGCGCGTGACTTTAATTCTAGTATACTCAGTATACGTCGACATTGCCGGGGGAAGACTCCACAAGCTGCTGTCATTGTCAAGTGGAAGGGAAGGGAGTGCCCAACCACTGTGGAGGCCCACCCACTCCTCCCTCCACTCTTTGCAGAATCCTATCATCCTGGGCCTGCATTTTGTGTTTTCTGTTCTCATTGGGGTCACACCTTCACTGCCTGCTGCTGATGATCGTCCCAGATGTCGCTCTGTTCACGTAACCACAACTCCGCCGCCTGTGCCCAGAAAATCAAAGACCACCTTAATAGTGGTGGGGTGGGCTATGTAATTAATCCCAGATGTTGTAACTGTGGCGGCCGGCACAATGCTGACTCACGGCAATGCCCCAATCGCCCGTCTGTCCCAGGGGAAAAGCCTCCCCGAAGGCCAAGTCTACCACAACGCCCCCCCCAGTCTTCCGGGCCACACCCCCCTGTGTACCCTGTGTCTCCAGCAATGCCTTCTTCAACAACACCTGCCTCTGCCTGGCCTCATCTGGCTACAACACAGCAGTCCCGGCCGTCTCCTAACTCAACTACTACTGGGCCTCCTCCTCGTCTCTACTCTGAGGCTGTCAGGCCTTGCGCTCCCACCGGTGCCCCCCCACAACCCCCCGCCAGTGACATGACACAGATCATATCCCTCTTCCAAGAATTTACCAACCGTATTGAAAAACTCTTCGCTACACTCTGTACCACCATCTCCCACCTACTCCTGCCCTCTGTTGCCACCCAGTCACTCCTCTCTGCTGGTTTGACACAAGCTGTTGGTCCCCCTGTGAGCCCCCCCTGCTCACGGCCTACTCCACCGCCGGCGGCCTTCACTACTGGTGTAGTGCCTACCGGGCCTGCCCTGGTGTGTCCTGCTGCCCCCGAGCGAAGTCCTGCCCCATCCTCACAACACTTGGTGCCTCAACCTGTCCTCCACCCACCGCAAGCCGCGCCCGTGTCTGAGCTGTCTCCACCAGGGCTACCTGGACCTGAGGACACCACCCCCGGCTACCTGTACCCCACCGACATGTCGACGAACACACCTTCACAATCACACTAAAAGGTGTGTCCCTCAATGTTGTCAATGCCTATGTGCCTCCCTCCACCCCTACTGTACCTGCCCCACCACACCATATCACCTCCACCCCCACTGTACTTCGCCACGCCTAGTACATTGGCAACCCTGAGCCTGGCCGCACTGTTTGTAAACTTTGTGGTCAACAGACTCACACCCTCTCTCACCACATCCTCATTTGCCCTATGACTTCCTCCTACAGGTCCCCAGCTGTTACCGACACCTCTTCCCTCCCTGACCAGATATCCCTCCTCCTAGTGACAGGTCTGGCACTTGACATTATTAGGGACCTGCCACACTTTGCCATAAACAGATAAATTGTACCGGGAATTTCCCCCCCACACACTCATCATTCTGTCACTTTATGTAACTTGCTGACAAAACCCATGACCCTTCGGGCTTTTACGCCCTTAATGCACGAGTCATAAAAGCAAGCATGAACTCCGCATGCTTCCCAGATGGGCGCTGTAAACGCTTCTGCGTTTCACCTTGCACAGGATGTAAGGGGGTGCCCAATAAACTAGCCCCCTCGTGGGCAATCTAAAAAAAATCTATCACTCTACTACCACACAAACACCATCCTTCTCGTTCTCTCTCTATCTCCACTAACTCGATACTCTATACACGGGCAGGCACGCCCAAGAAACATGACATGACTTACAACCTAACATAATATTTGTTTGAGGGTTATCCTACTCATTACTACTTGCGGTAACACATATAATGACTTTTCCTCACGTAAGCTTTATGACACACACACACACACACACACACACACACACACACACACACACACAGGAAGAAATATTTTTCCTAAATGTTTTGATAATTTCATCTGTTAAACTATCAAACATACGCCTTTGTCGACTGTCTTATGGTGTCAGGGTTCAAAGCCCCCTGGTGGTTTCTACAATTCATGCATCCATTTCAAAAGTTTGACGCTTTATTCTGTTATTTGTGTTGATATTACACTTAGCGACATCTTTAATACAGTCATGATGTCCACACGCAGAAAATCATAAACCCGGATATTTGTGTAATAGAAGGCTGTCAGGCCCGTATAAGCCGCACTTATAAAGTTGTGAGATAGGAATCTAATTTCTGAAGTAGTTAAGAGGAAAAGTTTACAAATGTTGTTTAGCCCTTCAAACGCACTCACGCTTTAAAAGCCATGGTCGCTTATGGTGTTCACACATCACAAATTAAATAGCATCATTCTCAGTATCGTGGTTGTTGTCAAGACCTGCTGTGTTCACTGATAAGTTTTTGTTCATCCTCTTTTCAGATACTGCGAGGAAGGAAAGTTGTAATAAATCTCCATATTATAAAGACTTGTGTAAGAAGCTTGCTCCCTCCCATGCTATATATTCTAAAATATTCATTATTTTGTATAACTAACCACAGGACTTATTGTGAAATTATGTTTGGAATTTATATATCACCGTTACGATATATATTATGTTTCAATGCGTTACATTGTTAAATTTTGTCATAGTGATCGGTGAGCCTTATAGATGATTAAAAAATTGACTTTAGGTTATGATTCCATTTCAAAATTCATCCCAAAAGGTTGGTAAAGATGATTGTGTGTTATACTGTTGCCTGTAAGACTGACGTTTAACCTTCGTATATCAGACAATCAGATTAGATATTATTAATATATTACCATTACACATGCTTTATAAATGCAATACTTCCTTTAATTTTCAGGTGAACCGCTAAATTATAACTGGAGGTATAGTTCTGTGTGCGAGTGCATATCTGTCCGTGCACTTTAGAGCTTATTAGCACGACATCATCTTTGAACTTTTTTTAGCCAGTTAAGAGCTACAACGCTTTTGGTGTTATAAAATGCATATCAGATGTCAATTTTTTTTTTCTCCTGTGAGCCGCCCGTAGTAGGTGACCGTCTAGTCATATTCTATTTTAGTGATCTCATTTGGAGTTGCTCTTCTGGCAGCGTTTTGTCGGGGTAAACATTATACTGGAAGTAAAAATGATACTCTAATTTACTATTAAATATTTTGTGAATTTAAGTGAAATTGGTGAGTACAATAGTTAACTATAGTATATATTAATTAACAGGTTAAATTTGTGAAAGAAACACGAACGAGAGCAACCTTAGATAATCTTATAACACTGAAAAGAAGTATAGGTGTAAGTTTCATTTTAGTGCCTTGTTCCCACCACCTTCTCCCCATCAATAAAATCCCAAAGACCATAATGCCAAATACCATAATTATTATCCTCCCACTACCAAACTATAAGACTCCAAAATACACATTACAATAAATCATAGTAGAATTTGTGGCTGGAGCACCAATCTTGACCCTCTTCCCTTCCACTTACAATCAATAAACCTGATTTACTGTTTCTAACATATACTGATTTCCTCCTCCTTTTCCCTGCCATCTCGCTTCTTCTTTCCCGAATACAATGTCCTTTCAAATCTTTAACTTGTTTTCTCAGTACCACCAAATATTAATATTACGTCCATCACTCTCACATTCATTGACAATACATATACCATTCAACTTTGTCCTACTGCTGAAGTGATATCATCAACTGTGGAATGTAATAATAAATAGCCTTATTCCCTCAAATGGTTATGGAAAACGGTTTTAACAATATTTTATATATCTTTTTTATTTTACAGTTCAGTGGTTCCTGGCTCTTTCCGGTCCTCCGACGGATGCCACCATTTTCCCTCCTACCCCAGTGATGGACAGACAGATAGCACCCTACGTCTTGACAGATGGAGGTCAAGACTGGGTCCACCTCCGAAAAGACGGAGGATTCCAGTCCTGTCTAGCCATCACTCACTCACAAATATGGAAATTTTACTTTGTATCTTTGTGTTTAATCTTGTGTGTGCTTACTTAGGTAGATAAATATATTGGATATATTGATTAGAAAGAATTGTCACATTAGATAGAAGTTTAGATAAATTAGATAGATGGATAGATTAAATACATAACATGACTAGATGAGGTACTGTACACTAGATGAATAGATTATATAAATTAGATGAATAGATTAGATAGACAGGTTAGACACATTAGACGGATGCATAAAGGTGGATCCACACCAACCCAAAATGAATAGGCAACTGTGATATCAAGATGTTGTGAAAATTGCAACTTTAGTTGGGAGAATATTGTCGCCTACAGAAATATGTCAAGTATGACTGGTGTGGAGTATGTGATTATTTCACCTTTCTTTCCAACAATGTGAACATCTTTTACTTAGCATGTTGATGGCAATGTTATCAACATTGTTGCCTTGGTATTGATCGACCTTTAAACTGTATAAATTCAGTCTACATGTTTATAGACTTAAGCTGTTGAAACACAGAAATACAGCATCACAAGTGCAACAACAACAACCATCTAACTACCGAATAACCGGCCTTTTGTTGGAGCAACGCCCAAGTGAGTTCCCCTCGGGGGGTCTCACAGCTGCCCACCCAATACTGAAGTATCGACAGAATTATATGTTGAATAAAATTATTGTGTCCAGCCATCATGGGGTATAATTAACTGAGGTAATGTCAACATCACCAAGACTCACCAATCATCATACTCATCATAGGTATTTGTTATGTTATATGATATAATTGAGATTAATCTTATAATTTAATCTATAAATTTAGTCTTGTTGTATGAGATGATCTGAGATACGCATAATAACCTCTTTATATGCGTTGTGTGCGTAGATGTAATATAAGACGTTTGATCTCTTTCTTAGTTCGTTTTAGAGAATTCTATCTCGAAATATCAAATTTCACGGTGTTTCCATAAAGAAACTGATGCGTGTAAATAATAGCATCATAAAAGGTAAGTTGCGACCGTATATATCCCTGGGCCCCAGCAGTTCCTCGACTCACTGGTTCGGCCAAACGAAAATGACCACCTTTTGTTGTGGCCGACGGCTGCGTTCCCGTAAATGGCGTCACTAATTAAGGACATACGTCAGGTCGGTGGTCGGGGTTATAGGCTGACCTGAGGCAAAGATTTTCTTCCTCGCTGATTCTTATGCGATTTCCGGCCACCTGATCCAACCATCCTGCTACTTGTCTTACCTAATCTTCAGTGACCTGAGAATCGGAGATTTAAACCGTGATATCCGAGGAGTAAGAAACAACCACCTCAAGCTCTAACGACAAATATGAGGCGTCAAGAGCTACATGGCTGGAAAATGGATTATGTGAGCCCTATATTCAAGCAGGGAACCCTTCACTGCACGAATAATTAGAAACCGGTAAGTTTGACCAGCATAATATGTAAAATACTAGAGAGCATTATACGTGATGGTACCTCTACTACAAGGCAACCTCATAAAGGTCTGCCAAAATTGTTTTATGCCGGGACGTTTTCTGCTTGACGCAATCACCTTAGGTGCTGGATGTGTGGACATCGATCAGGGAGCGTGTTAGCAATCTTGGCACAACATACTTTGACTTTACCAGAGCATTCGATAGCGTACCTTGTGAAGGCTGAAATTTAAACTAGAAAGTTACGGAATTCGGGGGAACGTCCAAGCGTGGAACGGAGATTTTCTTTTTGACCACAAGCAGTGTGTGGTGAATAATGGCACGAAATCGTTATGTGTACCCGTGACAAGCGGAGTACCACAGAGCAGTGAACTCAAGTCTATTTTTGTTTGTTTGTTAAATAAATTAATGACAGATGCTATTCATTCCTCCATACTAATGTTTCCGGACGGCGCTAAGTTATTCAGGGAAATTAAGAACCAAATGGACTGTGGAGAGTAGCAGGAATACCTCTGTCGGCTTCAAGAGTAGTCAGAGGAATGGTTGTTAAAATTCAACGCTATAAAAGGCAAAACAATGCATCTGGGTAGTACTAACAGTAAGGAGGCGTAACACATGTCACAACGTGCGGAAGAAACTTTAAAACTGAGACCGGATATGAAAAGACCTAGGCGTGTATGGTGACAACGAAATGAAGTTCTCGGACCATTGTGTGAAGAAATGAATAAAATTTGTAGGACTTATACGGAGATCGTCCACACACCTAGATGGTCCCTCAAAACACTTTTCATAAGTAAGATGCTTCCCCCCTTGGAGCACTGTCATCCCGTCTGGTCCACGAGATATGCTAGAGACTGTCAATTGATTGAGGACGTCCAAAGAGGGCCATTAGACTGGTGCCTGCACTTCGGCACCTCATTAGAACGCCTGTAGTTGTTGCCTAGCTTTCACTATAGACGGGCAAGGGGTGATTAAATTGAAGTTTATAAGCATTTCAAAGGATATTATATATTCAGTCTAGTTTTCATATCTGGAGCAGGCGGATGCTCGCCCCACTAGAGATTACAGCCTCCAGCTAAACAGGTCACATTGAAGAAAAAAAATAAAATAAAATCATAGCTAATTTTGTTTAATCATATCATATCTCTCTCTCTCTCTCTCTCTCTCTCTCTCTCTCTCTCTCTCTCTCTCTCTCTCTCTCTCCTTCCACTCAGTAACTTTTACCTACAATGTTTGTCTTTTATTTTTTTCGTTTCTTTTGAAATTAGTTGATCCTAATTTATCTTCGTTTCCCTAAATAAATCTTACTCTATTCCCTTCTACCTTTCCTGTCGTTATTTTCTTTCCCTTTTCAATACGTTATTTCACCCTTATATTCCTTGTTTTGTTTTTGTCCTTCCCTCTGAATTTTCCTTGTTTTTCTCCTTCCTTCTAAATTTTCCTTGTTTTTTCTTATTCTATCTCGATCCTTCTCTTTCACCCTTTCATCCCATTTTTCTCTCTCTCCTTCCGAGTTTCCCCAAATAATTCTTTTCTCACGATATCACATAAATCTTTCTCATCACTTTTCTCCGGGTCATTTTCTTCACCTCTCACACACACACACACACTCCACGACCCCAATTGACCTCCCAATCAAAATATACAAGGAGTTTGCAGTCGAACTTGCCACCCCCCTCTGTTCTATTATTAATGCATCCCTCAGACAAAGCAAATGCCCTAATGAATGGAAAACCGCATTTGTCACCCCCATCCCCAAGGTCACCACCCCACAGTCCCCTAACGACCTCAGGCCAGTTGCCATTACCCCCATACCCAGTCTACTTTGTGAGGACTTTGTTTTTGAGTGGGCATTTGCCAGTATCTATTAGTCAATTGATTCAGAGCAATTTGGCACAGTCAAGGCAGCCTCGTACCGTCTCTACATGCTACGAAGACTTAGGTCACTTGGGACACCCACGCCAGAGCTGAGGACCATCTACAACGCCTTTATTCTCCCCAAACTAACGTATGCGTCACCAGCCTGGTCGTCTTCCCTCAACTCCACCCAACAACGTCAGCTAGAGAAGGTACAGAAAAAGGGCGTGCAGAATCATGCTCGGCGCAGAATACTCCGGCTACACCAACGCTCTCTCCACCCTGCAAATGCCATCCCTCAGTGACCTCCACCACCAAGCACTGGAAAGGTTTGGCCGTGGACTACTGCACCACCCTCGCCATCGCCACCTCCTGCCACCTGCAGCCCCCCACCCAGCCCATAAGAGCCCGCACCGATAGATATAAGAACAGCACCATCCCATCTATTGTTAAAAAAATAAACAACTCCTGTACTGTACTGTACAGCCCTGTGAATGCATTCAATGCATATTATATCATTATGTCTAAATCAAATGTAAGTCTGTATATTTTCAGCCACCGGCTGCAACTCTATTAATAAACCGTTTATTATTATTATTACACACACACTCACACAAAGTGAAAGGGAATTTTCAGACGCTGACACGACATGCTTACCAAGACATAGATGTTTGTGCCATGGTGGGCAATATGTGCACCACCAACACCTACAGCACAGTGTTGAACATATTACGAATACCATTCCTGTTAACATCATACTCATGAATATCAAGTACAGGTTAAGTATCGTTGCATAGGGAAGAAACGATGAATAAATGTGCCAGAACATTTGGAACAGTCTCCACTAAGGCAGACAGAACAATGATAACAAGAAGATGTCTGTCCCAAGAAATACCAAGTTTATCAGCTGTGACAAGAAATATGAAACACTTCCCCAAGTCCACTTCAACAAGTACTCGTACATAGCAAACTACTAAATGATATCTGCAAGTATTGGTACAAGTAATATGTGTCCGAACTTACAGACATGGAAAATGTTCTGCTTTTATATCAGCAAATATAGAACAAGCACAAAATGTCGATCCAGCACAAGCAAACTTGGAACAAAAGCTGAATACAAAGAATGTGACAGATTTCTTTTGTTCATCGTTCTTTACTAACCAAACACAAACCTACGGGACCAGCGCAAGAAAACTTAACACAAATACTAACTGTACCGTGAAACATCGAAGAAAGGAAACAAACAAATGACAATCAGCATTATGGCGGATGCCTGTATGGCGCGAACAACGATGAACTGTGTGATTTAGTACAAAGACTCAGTTTTAATAAACGCTGCTATTATCACCCACATTATGTTCTCAACGTTGGCTAAATAACAGGTGGTATCTATGAGAACCTCTCTAGAGTCTCTAGATCAGGGGTTCTTAACCTGGGGTCCATGGATGGGATTCAGGGGGTCAGTGAAGGTCAGATAAAAATTTTATTTATCTTCAATCCAAACAACAACAACCTTCACATTGAAATGAACTTTTGAGCAGAGTTAAAGTTTTGTTTTGTTAATTTGCACAAGATGATTGTATTTTATTTTTGTATGGAGTGGCCATTAATTTTTGCATAAAAAGTGTGAAACATAATTCTTTGTTAAGATTGTTTACTTTATTCATACTTTGTGTATGTCATACACTGTATGAGGCAATGAATTTTCAATAAAATAAAGTATATTCATTTCATGCAAAGTTGTGTTTATGTGCTTATGTGCATTTTTCTAGGGAGGGGGTCCATAGCTTTCACCAGATTCCCAAAGGGGTCCGTGACTCAAAAAAGGTTAAGAACCACTGCTCTAGATAGTGTGTTTGGCAGACGATTGTTTAAACACCGGGTCCCTCCAGTCTTTTATAGTTGGCATTTAATGCCACACACACACACACACACACACTGACGGAGGAGATAAGATTGTTTGTAACCTAGTCTCTCTCTCTCTCTCTCTCTGTTTCTACAACTTTTCCAAGAATTAGACACAGTGACACGCTTCCACCTCTTTAGTAACTGGTTGATCGTCACACAAAATACAATGTTTACGATATCAAAGCAGGTTACCTAAGAAATAAAATTAATTGGCATTGTTCCTCCACTATCGTAACCCCTCTTCCCATTTTATGTTGCAGACGCAATATTAGGTTAGAGATCAAGCAACACAACTCAGGCTAGGTCTCAACATGGACTATGAAACAACAGCCACTGAATGCCGCACAGATCTGTAGATTAACTAAATCAGCTAGGGTAGTTAAGTAATAAAATGTGTGGGGAAGGTATGGCTATAAAGGGAGGTTGGAAACCATATAAAAGGTAGCTGCTGTACTGTAGTAGAAATACTCGAAATAGTACCCTTATTATTATTATTATTATTAGGCCTATTATTATTATTATTATTATTATTATTTAGCGTTGTAATCATGCAACATGCATTAAACGTCATAATTGTCAAAGATTCAAGATGGCTGCCAGGCTTCGATCCCCACCTGCAAAATTGTCCTCTCATCACCTTTCAGTCTTTTTATCATTTCTATTCGGATGCATAAATTACTTTCTCTCGGTGACAAATAACTCTTCGCTCCAGGCCGAATGATAGTACTCTTAATTGCTCTTTTACTCTGACTGGCCACTTTCGCGGGATGAAATATTTATTGCCAATCAACAAAAACCTTATCTCCTCATCTATAGGCCTACAAGAGAACCTTGCACGCGTATCTGAGTGAGGTGCATTCAGCCTAATATCTTGTAAATATTAGAAAACATTAAGTGTAATATTTAGTAAGTCATGGTAATGTAAAATTTAATGTGTGTTTTTTTTTCGTCATCGTTCCATCATCAAACAACTTTGAGATTTTATTCACCACCCTTACTTCAGCTCATACTTTAACAAACTTCGTCAGATGTCTACCCAAAACTGCTTAAGTGAAGCTTTATTTCATATTCAGAGCCAGGCCCTATTTACCATTTATGTAAGCCATGTGCTTTCCCAGAGGATTACAATTGCCACAAGTGGGCTGGGTGTGGTGTTGAGGAGTTTCGCCTCCTCGATTCTAAGAAAAAAGCATCAAAGCAATCAGTAATAATGTCCTTACCAGAATCTGAACATTCACAGGGATATCTCATCAATTTCTCAGTTCTTTAGATATTTCCACAGACAGTGTTCTGACGAGCTACACTCAATAGTGCTACCACCACGTACCCTCAATCGGTTTACGAGGGTGTGATTTTCTGTCGAAATTTCATTTTGCAGAACCTCTCCTCACCAAAACTCATTTATACCCCAGACTGGCACTGTGTGGAACTTCCTACCGCAGAGTGTTTTCATCAGCTCAAATCATCTTCAATTTCTGGCAAGGGGTGAATAGATTTGATAATGAGACTTGTCTGATTTCTCCCTGCGCTTTTGATTTAAGAAAAAAAATATTAATAATTTGGCAGACAATGACACTACAGTACTCACTACGAAAGAAGTTTTTTGAGAATTCCTTCTGGCGATTACCATTTAGAGTGAACACTGTTGACGTTGCCAGGTGAAAGTTCGTCGTGAGGATACGCTACAAGTGAAATACTGCACTTGTACTTTGATACTGTTTTAGCGTATGTTTGTTTTTTCTTGTTATTCGTTCCTTTTCTATCTACTTATTTATCAATCAAGTAATTTTTCTTTTCATTTTTTGTTCAAAAACTGTATTGCTAGAAGTCACATTGTGTTCCTGAGTCACACTGTGTTACTTAGTCACACTCTGTTACTGACTCACTGTATTACTGAGTCACACTGTGTTACTGACAGCCACATTGTGTTCCTGAGCTACACTGTTATTCAGATTCAGATTTGCCCCCGAGGGGGCTAGTTTATTGGGCACCCCCTTACATCCTGTGCAAGGTGAAGCGCAGAAGCGTTTGCAGCGCCCAACAGGGAAGTATGAAAAGTTCATACTTGCCTTTATGATTCGTACATTAAGGGCATAAAAGCCTGAAGGGTCATAGGTTCTGTCAAGTTACATAAAGTGAGAGAATGATGAGTGTGTGGGGAGAAAGTTCCCGATACATTTTATCTGTTTATGGCAAAGAGTGGCAGGTCCCTAATAATGTCAAATGCCAGGCCTGTGACTAGGAGGAGGGATATCTGGTCTGGGAGGGAAGAGGTGTTGGTAACGGCTGGGGACCTATAGGAGGTCATAGGGCAAGTGAGGATGTAGTGAGAGAGGGTGTGAGAGTCGGGTTGGCCACAAAGTTTACAAACAGTGCGGTGAGGCTCAGGGTTGCCAATGTACTCCCATAGGTACCTGTACCCTAGGCGCAGTCTCATATATATAAGCTGTTGAGATCGAGTCAGGGATTGATATTCTTTGTAGTGGCGGTTGTCGTCACCGGTTACAGCGTCATAGTGGCATAGTGTGACGCTACCCCGTTGTTTCAGGAGTGTCCAATTTTCGTTGAATGCCTCTCGTTGTGTGGCGTGTATGCGAGATTTGAGATGATTCAGGGAGAGGGCGAGAGTGGCTTCAGTATCTTCTTCTTGTGTAGCTTCTTTGGCAAGCCGATCCACAGTGTCACAGGCAGTTATTCCTATATGTGACGGGATCCAAAGAAACTTGACATGGATGTCATCAGTTTGTTCTAGCCCGGCAACGGCGGCTAGGGTGTGTTGGGCGGCAGGGGAGAAGGGGGAGGGTAATTTGAGCCTCGCTAGCGCAGAAGTGCTGTCACTGATTATAAGGAGGTTCCGGCGTTCAGTGCGAGCATAGGTCGCCCCCTCATGAATGCCCGCGAGGATGGCTATGCTTTCAGCATCAGTGGAGGAGGCCCAGTCGTGGACCCTGATTTTCCTGCAGGCCTGGCGCTCAGGAATCCACACAGCTGCCCCAGCGCTGCCCAGCGTGGTAACAGACCCATCACAGTAGACGAGGATAGGAGGGTGGGAGGTCTTTAGAGAGGAAGCGACATCATTAATCTGCTCAAGGCAGTTAAGTTTGAGCATATACCTCAGTTGGGTGGATTTACGACCAGGGAAGGTGTGGACGACAACATCAACACACGGGGAGGTCCACGGCGGTAGAGGCGGATGAGTGTACTCGGGAGGGAGAGAGGTCGAGGGGGTGTAGAGGTGATAACGCAGGATGTCAGCAGCAGTGTGGACGGGCCAGAGTTGAGAGGGAGGGGGGAAAGTAATGGGGTCAGGCCGGCGCAGGAGGGTGTTAAGATGTGAGTTCAGTGAGCGCGACAGGGGAGTCGGTTGCTCACTGCGAAGAAGTTTAACACCAAGGATGGCATTGAGAGCAGTAATTCGATCGCAGACGGGAAGCAGGATTAGTTCGCGCTGCATGACTTCTATTCTGGTGGTCATAGGGCAGCCGAGGATGAGTCTCATCGCTCTGTTTTGGATTTTCTCTATGCTTTGTTTCTCGCGCTGGGAGGCAACTACAAGGACAGGAGAGGCATAATCTATGACAGCTCTGACGATGGCAATGTACATGAGACGTAGGACCCTGACAGAGGCTCCTTTGAGGCCGTGAGTGAGGGACTGGAGGGGCCTCGTTCGTTGGCGGCACTGGGAGATGACGTGGGCGGCGACAGCGGAGGTCGTGGCTCTGGTAGTGGCTCGCACAGGTAGACCAAGGTACCTGTAGGTGCGTACTTGATCGATGTCTTGTCCTTGCAGAATCAGTGGTGTCTGACGCCGGAAGCGTGAGATGAACTTGGTTTTAGTGTGCGAGATGACTAGCCCGAGTGTTTGACAGGTCCGGGCGAACGTGGAGAGTAAAGGTTGTTCTTGTTGCACTGTAGTAATTTGGAGGAGGATATCATCAGCGTAGCTTATGATGTGACCGTCTAGGGCTCGCTCAGCAAAGATGACGTTGAGACGGCAGATGGAGTTCATGAGAACATTGAAGAGTGTAGGGCTGAGTACACCTCCCTGAGGCGTGCCAAGATCAAGGTCCCTGATCTTAGAGTAGTGGCCCTGAAAACGGACACGGGCCTGTCGATGGGAGAGGTAGTCAGCAATCCACGTGAGGAGTTTGCCCTTCACATCCATGTGAGTGAGGCCCTCAAGGATCACTTCACTGTTGGCTTTATCAAAAGCACCCTTGAAGTCGACGAAGAGGGAGGTTTTGGCGGAGGTGTTTGCCATGTAGTGAGCGATGCAGTGAGCAGTACTCTTTCCGGGGCGAAAACCATAGAGGTCAGGGTGCAGGTGGGCTTCAATTTTCCAGTGGAGGCGGTGGAGTATCATGCGCTCCATCATCTTTGAGAAGCAGGAGATGAGGGATATTGGACGATATTCATCTTGTCTGCCTGGTTTAGGGACTGGGATGGTGGTGGCAGTCTTCCATGAGTGAGGCAGCTGACCAGTATCAAAAGAGAGGTTAAATAGACAGAGGAGGGGGTTACCAGGGGTGGCAATAAGGGCATTTAACACATCATATGTGACGCCGTCATCGCCTGGGGCGGTGGACCGACCACGCTTAACAGCATTTAGTAGTTCACACTGTGTGAAAGGCACGTCAGTGTCTGCAAATAGGTCTTGGTACTCGAAGATGCGCTGTCGGCGTTGTGGTTGCAGTGTGAGGGTGAGGTCTCGTACAGCGGGTGGTAGCGCATCAATGGAAGCGGCCTCCTGCCACGTCTGGGAGAGCGCCTCAGCTCGGGCAGCTGGTCTGGGGTGGAGCGCGGGTCTAGCGTTGGTGCCCCGGGCACGGTTAATGGTGCGCCATATATCACCTATAGATGTAGACTGGTCAATAGAAGAAGCAAAATCAAACCACTGCTTCTCTCGTGCGAGAGTGATGGCAGATTGGAGCTCTTTATTTGTGCGCATCAGGAAGCGTAGAGCATCAGGGGAGCTGGGAGATTTCTTCCACTGGTCGACTGCTATTCGGTGCCATACTCGGATAGACTTAACATGAGGGTCACGGTTAACGTTCCACCGACTCCTGGGCTGGCGGTTAGGGCGGCGGTGTTTTGGGACAGGGCGGAAGAGGTCAGTGTATTGTTTGGACAGATCAAGGTAGAGTTGGTCTGCGGTGGTGACAGTGTAACCCTGAAACCATTCAGCAATGGAAGTGATGAAGGCAGGTATGTTGGCAGGGGGTAGCCTGAGCCTAGGGCCCTTGGGTGGAACGGGTATTCTCACATACTGGAGGGTAGTGTGGATAGGGAAATGGTCACTGTGGGGGGAGTGGAGGATGCGGGTGGAGTGTGGGCGGTGAGGGTCAGAATAGAGAGCTATGTAGTCAAGTTTCCCTCCCCCGATGTGGGTGGGTGATGGAGGGCAGAGAAGACATACAGGGTCATCGGTGGTTTGTAGGTAGGAGAGCCAGGAGTTACCCCGGGAGTTTGAGTGGGGCCCCTGGGAGCCAAGACTAGGGTGACGGGCATTGAGGTCCCCCACAAGGAGGGTGGGGGTGGAGGTGATATGGTGTGGTAGGACAGGTACAGTAGGGGTGGAGGGAGGCACATAGACATTGACAATATTGAGGGACATACCTTTTAGTGTGATTGTGATGGCATGTGCGTCGGTGGTGTCGTCATCAAGGGGGACGTCGAGAGGTTGGTAGGGGACATCCTTCTTGACGTAGATCCGTAGTCCACGTGCATGGCTTCGTGGTAGTCCGTCGATGCGGAGAACAGGAGTGGATGGGCTCTCAACACATGTGTAGCCACTGAGCACATAGGTACCAGCAGCACACCGCGTTTCTTGGAGGCACAGCACGTCGACGTCTTCAGTGTAGACGTAGGTTTTGAGGGCACCAAACTTGCTTTGCAAGCCGTTTATGTTCCAGGTGAGTACCTGCAGTCCTGTAGCGTTGCTATCCATTGTGGTGTATTAGACTGATTACCCCTGACGTGGACGGATGAGCCTTAGGTGCCGGCATGTCGGTGGAGTATGGGTAGCCGGGGGTGGAGTCCTCAGGTCCAACAGGTAGCCCTGGTGGAGACAGCACAGACACAGGAGCAGGCGAGGCTTGAGGTGGGTAGACAGGTTGAGGCACCACGTGACGTAAAGATGAGGCAGGGCTTGGCTCGGGGGCCCCAGTACACACAACCTGTGAGCAGGGGGGTTCACAGGGGGACTACCAGCTTGTGTCAAACCAAAAGAGGGGAGTGACTGGGTGGCAGCAAAGGGCAGGAGTTGGCGGTGTAGGTCGGAGATGGCGGTACAGAGTGTAACCAAGAGTTTCTCAACATGACTGGTAAATTCTTGGAAGAGGGACATGATCTGTGTCATGTCACTGGAGACGGGTTGTGGGGGGGCACTGGTGGCGGCACAAGGCTTGACAGCGTCAGGGTAGAGACGGGGTTGTGGGGGTGCACTGGTGGCGGCACAAGGCTTGACAGCGTCAGGGTAGAGACGGGGTTGTGGGGGGGCACTGGTGGCGGCACAAGGCTTGACAGCGTCAGGGTAGAGACGGGGTTGTGGGGGGTCACTGGTGGCGGCACAAGGCTTTACTGCGTCAGAGTAGCGACGGGGTTATGGGGGGGAACTGGTGGGAACACGAGGCTTGATAGCGTCAGAGTAGAGACGGGGAGGAGGCTCAGTAGTGGTTGAGTTAGGGAATGGTAGGTGCTGTTGTGGTGCAGCCTGGTGAAGCCAGGCAGGGGCAGGTGACCCAGTAGACTGAGGGGGGCGTTGTGGTAGACGCAGCCCTTGGGGAGGCCTCTCCCCTGGGACAGAAGGGCGACTGGGGCACTGCCGTGAGTCAGCATTGTGCCGGCCGCCACAGTTACAGCACCTGGGCTCAACTACATAGCCCACACCACCCCTATTAAGGTGGTCTTTGATTTTCTGGGCACAGGCGGCGGAGTTGTGGTTACGTGAGCAGAAGCGACATCTAGGACGATCACATCGGCAGCAGGCAGTGAAGGTGTGACCCCAATGAGAGCAGATAACACAAAATGCAGGCCTAGGATGATAGGGCTCTGCATAAAGTGGTGGAAGGATTGGATGGGCTTCCACAGTGGTTGGACATACCCTTCCCTTCCACTTGACAATAACAGCAGCTTGTGGAGTGTGTCCCCGGTAATGTCGACGTATACTGAGTATATTAGAATTAAAGTCACGTGCATCTTCGATGTCAGCATATAGGGGGAATCGTTTCACTAGGATGTGGCAACATTCATCAGCGTCTGCTGGAGGGGCCACTAGGACAACCCCGTCAAAGCCAACAGTACTAAGGGTTTTATAGACTTCAGGAGTCTGACACTTGATAAAGTTCCGGTTCTTACCCTGTCGGAATTGAATGTTGGGACCATGCTGTCTGCAGTACTTCATCATCCAATTAAACCGATCCTCGACAGATTTTAATGAGTCCTTGGGAAAGTGGAGATTCAGCTTACTTGTTTGTTTGGCAGAGGGCAGGGTGATAGGGTCCATGGCATTGCTGTTTCCACTGTGGCTAGTGTTTCCCATAGAAACATTACCGTCACTGTCATAATCACTGGGGTCTGACTCTTGAAGGGTGTTGGATTCAGTCAAGACCTGCTGTGTTTTATTCCCAGTTGAATTCTTTCTTCTTCCCTCTGTGTGTGTCGTCCTTTTCTTCCTATCACTCATGATCTCATCACTGTCGCTTCCTTCGCCTCCTCTCGCCTCCTCTTCTTTTCTTTCTTACTAATCACTTCTTGAAAATTGTCTATCACTTCTATTGTTGTTGGCCGCGGATTGTCTGCTTCTGATTCACTACTTGAAAGCCTCAGGTCGTCTTCTAAGTTGTTCAGTAGGGCAATCTTTTCTACTTTAGCCAAAGCCTTCATAGGTTTCTGCCCACCACTCTCCCCAGGCATTGTGCAATGCTTGTGTTCGGTCACAGGCGAGATGGAGAGGCAACGACGTCACTACCACGTCATTCAACGTCACGCTATTCGCACTGCGCATGCGCAGATACGAAAATAACCGACCAGAGGGTCCAGGCAGGAAGTCCAGATATTTTATCTAAAATATTGTCTAAGTCCAACAACTATAAATTTCACAAGCGACACTGTGCTTACAACTGGGCTCCACTTTAGTTCTCTAAACAGACTGAAGGTAGTCGTCTCACTAAATTCATCAGAATTGGGAATTGTAGGGAGAGCTCACTCACAGCCTTTGTTGACGTTTCACGGTGCGCATGTCGAATGTACACTGTTATTGATAGTCACACTGTGTTAATGAGTTACACTGTATCACTGATAGTCACACTGTGTTGCTGAGAACCACATGGTGTTACTGAGTCACACTGTGTTAATTAGAGTCACACTGTGTTACTGAGAGACACAGTAGCTCTCAGTAACACATTGTGACTCTCTAACATAGTGCGACTCCCAGCAATACAAGGTGACTCAGTAACACAGGGTGACTATCAGTAACACTGTGTGACTCTCAGCAATACAGTGTGACTCTCAGCAATACAGTGTAGCTCTCAGTAACACAGTGTGAATCTCAGCAATACACTGTGACACATTAACACAGTGTGATTATCAGTAACAGAGTGATTCAGTAATACTTTGTGACTATGAGTAACACAGTGCGACTCAGTAACACAATGTGTGTTCCTGTGTAATGATATTGAAACAGTTTATTTAGCCAGAAGAACATAGATACAGAGTCGAAAAAAATAATAATATTAACATGACCGCACTAATTTACTGTGTCACACTGTGTTCCTGTGTCACACTGTGTTCCCGAGTCACATTATATTACTGAAAGTCAAACTGTGTTACTAATTCACACTGTCATTAAGAGACCAATTAATAAAGCCTTAGCGCTTCAGCTTTAATCAGCGAGAACAAATTTCGATATGAAAAGAAAAAGAAACAAATTCTGTAATGATAAAGTATTCATCCAATTCATATATTAGATGAAATAGCTGAAAACAAAATCTCATGTGTCAAAAAATCGTATTATAATCTATTGCAATTTCAAACGTCATTACTGTGTTACATTTTGGAGAAAAATAATACAATAATGTGAAGAAAAGGAAGAGAAAGGAACAATGGCGTTTGATATACGAGTGAAATAATAGGTGGAACGCGACGGTTAGGGTGTTGTAGTTGTAGTATGATCCGGTGGTGGTAGTTATGGTAATCGTGGTAAAATGTGCTGGTCAGGTGGTGGTAGTGTTGTGGTCAGGTGGTGGTAGTTGTGGTAGAATGTGGTGGTTAGGTGGTGGTAGTTGTGGTAGTGTGTGGTGGTCGGGTGGCGGTCAAGTGAAGGTAGTTATGGTAGAGCGTGGTGGTCAGGTGGTGGTAGTTGTGTTATTTTGTGGTGGTGGTAGTCGTTGTAGAGTGTAGTGATTAGGTGGTGGTCAGGTGTTGGTAGTCGTGGTAGAGTGTGGTGGCCAGGTGTTGGTAGTCATGGTAGAGTGTGGTGGCCAGGTGTTGGTAGTCGGTAGAGTGTGGTCGTCAGGCAGTGGTAGTCAGGGAAGTGTGGTAGCCAGGCAGTGGTAGTCGAGAGTGTGGTGGCTAGGTGGTGTAGTCACGGTAGAGTGTGGTGGCCAGGTGGTGGTAGCTCATGGTAGAGTGTGGTGGCCAGGTGGTGGTAGTCATGGTAGAGTGTGGTGGCCAGGTGTTGGTAGTCGTGGTAGAGTGTGGTCGTCAGGTGGTGGTTTTCGTGGTAAACTGTGGTGGACAGGTGGTGGTAGTCACGGTAGAGTGTGGACAGGTGGTGGTAGTCACGTGTAGAGTGTGGTGGCCAGGTGTTGTGTACGTGGTAGAGTGTGGTGGCCAGTGTTGGTGAGTCGTGGTACAGTGTGGTGGCCAGGTGGTGGTAGTCATGGTAGGTGTGTGGTGGCCAGGTGGTAGTCGGTAGTAGGTGGGGCAGGTGGTGGTATCATGAGTAGAGTGTGGTGGCCAGGTGGTGGTAGTCATGGTAGAGTGTGGTGGCCAGGTGGTGGTAGTCATGGTAGTGTGTGGTGGTCAGGTGGTGGTAGTCATGATAGTCATGGTCAGGTGAGTGGTGGCCAGGTGGTAGTAGTCACGGTAGAGTGTGGTGGCCAGGTGGTGGTAGTCATGGTAGTGTGTGGTGGGTCAGGTGGTGGTAGTCGTGGTAGAGTGTGGTGGTCAGGTGGTGGTAGTCGTGGGAGAGTGTGGTGGTCAGGTGGTGGTTTTCGTGGTAGAGTGTGGTGGGTCAGGTGGTGGTAGTCGTGGTAGAGTGTGGTGGTCATGTGGTGGTAGTCGTGGTAGAGTGTGGTGGTCATGTGGTGGTTTTTGTGGTAAAGTGTGGTGGACAGGTGGTGGTAGTCGTCGTGATAAAGAGTGATAGGTAAGATGGCGATGGTCGTATAGTGGTCATGTGCCTTTCATAACCATCGACATATACCCGATAAGATATACTCTCCCCCACTCGCCTCCATCACCGGGGGTAAATCTTCAACATATTATCATTATATCTCTCTCTATATGACGCATCTTCTCACATTCGCTACCTCTCTATTCACTTCTTGTCTATCCAGTTTTCGATCTCTCATGATAGACATTTCTAGACTCCGGCCCATACTTTAAAACAAATATACACAAAGACACGCCTCACAACGTGAAGTGTATAATGAATTTTACATTTGACGCCTGAGAATGATGGTAGGTGTTGTAGTTCGCCGAATGTGCGTGAAGAGAGTGTATGAGAAGCGGTTTGTTCTACTCGTGCTGTTAACTCACGAATTATTGGACGTCCTGTATGATGTCAGCATATTCTTATTGTGAAGGCAATTGTCATTGGACTGCTTGCTATTAAGGTCAAAATTTGCTCCGTGTACTACTACTGTTATTTTCCATCAAATGACCGAAATGTACTGTAGGATTTTATCCGGTATCTCACAGTCTAGAAACCCCTATCTCAAGTGCCAGAGTCATATGTAATTTCCTTATTGAAAGGATATGTTTTGTTACTAACTGACAAACCAAATGTGTTGTAATGTGTTGCCATCCATATTATGACACCATCACTGAGGTTTGAGAGAGCCAGCCTTCACGGGATTGATAATTATTGAAGGAACATTATTTTAAGTTATGCAGTCGGGCTAACTCGAAAGTATTGACACCTTATGTGGTGATCCCCAAGCATTATAATGTCGAGTAATCGTCTTCCAGGTGAGGGGGTCGATTTGGCACTTTTTCAGGTTTGTCTTAAGACTATCCTTATACCTTGTCAGTTGCCCACCAGCGTTACGTTTACTATTCGTTAGGTGAATGTAAAGTAGCTGCTTTGGCAGTCTATTGCCGTCCATGCAGGTAATATGGCCAGTCCAGCGTAGTTGTTCGTGGATAATGGTAGCCTCGATCCTTCTATAGTTGGTGCCAACAAGAAAACTGGCTTTTCTTCTCTTGTCTTCCCAGAGAACACGAGGGTGAAAGTTTTCAAGTTCCTTGATGTGCCTCCTGTATATGACCCATGTCTCGCTGCCATATAGCAGGGTGGGGAGGACCACTATTCGATATACGCCGAAGGCTTGAGATGCACATCTGATCCGATGTTGAATCTCTTCTTCGATATCTGCGGTGGAGGACAGGTGGGAGCCGAGATACCGAATGTTGGTAACATTAGAGAGGGTAGTACTGTTAAGCTGGATGAATGGTGGAGGTGTGGCTGAACAAGGGGAAGGCTGAAAGAGAACCTGAGTATTACGTACATTCACCTCAAGGCCGAAGTGTGTATGCGCATCTGCATCGGTGTTCAGGATCTCTGTAAGTCGCGTTCTGTGTGAGTGACAAGGGTGAGGTCGTCTGCATACTGAAGCTCCCTAATGGAAGCTGCCGACACCTTTGTTCCTGCCTGGAGTCATCTTATTCTGAAAAGACCCTTCATCCGGTACTCGATGTCCACCCCGCCGTCTAGATTGGCGCTGGCACGAGTAAGGAAGGCAGACAAGAAAATGGAAATGAGAGTTGGTGCCAGTACATACCCTTGTTTAACCCCCGTTTAGATGGGGAAGAACTCAGACTGGGTGCCATTGTGCAGGACACTGCAGTTCATGCCATCGTGGAGTTGCCTCACAATGGCGATGGATTTCAGTGGGAAGCCAAAACGGCTGAGGGTCCACCAGAGGGCTTCCCTGCTGACAGAGTCGAAGGCCTTGGTTAGGTCGATAAAAGCCATGTACAGGTCACGACGCTGTTCTCTGCAATTTTCCTGTATCTGACGGGCAGCAATGGGAGGAAGTTTGCTGCCTCAAGGAGAAGTATGTTTAGGAGGATTCGGGCGATAATCTTGCCATCTACGAACAGCAGCGAGATCCCAAAATAGTTGACACAGTCTGACCGATCTCACTTGTTGTTATAAATATTGACAATGGAAGCGTCTTTGAGAGCTTGTGGGATTTCCTCCTTTTCCCATATATTCTGCAGGAGAGAGTGAGACGGTTGGTAAGCAGAGGTCTCCTCGGCTGGGATTCCATCAGGCTCTGAGGCTTTGCTACTTTTCATCTGTTTGGTGGCAGTAGCTACCTCATCCAGGGATGTAGGATAGCTGAGGTGGGTCAGCTCTGGATGCTAAGGGATCTGCTGGGTAGTCAGGACATCCACATCGGTGTTTCGGTTGAGCAGTGAATGGCAGTGCTCTTTCCAGTGCTGAAGGTTCGTCGTCTTTAATTATGGAGTTAACATCAGATGAGCGGAGGGAAGCTTTATTTTTAAGCAATTCGTTCTTTAGATTGTGAAGTTCGCACTGGGCCACAGCTTTCTTCTTGCAGAAGGTATCAGCTTTGGTCCGAGACTGAGGGTTGTTCTGGCAGTCAGTTAAAGGAGCACGTTTATCATCGACGAGTGCATTGATTGCCGGGTCATTTTCATCAAACCAGTCTCGGTGTATTTTTACGATCTGGCCGAGGGTCTCTGCAGGTTTTTGTCATGATACTGTCAAGAATATCCCATTCGGCACTGGGCTTTGGGTTGTTTGTTGTCGCGTTGTTTATTTGCCCGCGTTCGAGCTGCTTAGTGTTAAAACCTCTTCTGGGTTTCTACCTTCGCCGTTTTGGGGCGACGTGAAGTGAGAGCTTGGCTCTGACAGGCCGATGATCAGACTCGCAGTGGTCTGAGCCACTCGGCGATCTCTTTCTCTCACAATACAATGATGTAGTCAGTGAGATGTCAGTGTTTGGACCGTGGGTGTTGCCACGAACCTTGAACTTGTCGGCCTGCCTAAACAAGGTATTGGTGACAGTGAGGTTGTGTGCAGCACACCTGCTGAGGAGAAGTAGGAAGTTGGAGTTACACTTGCCTAGTCCATTTCTCCCTATGGTTCCCTGCCAAATGTTAGCATCTCTGCCAACACTGGCATTGAAGTCACCAAGGAGCACAACCTTATCTTCTCTGGGGATTTAGGTTAGCGCTCTGTCGAAGTCGGCATAAAAGGCCTCCTTGATGTCATCCTCTGCATCCAGTGTTGGGGCGTATGCACTGATGACAAAAGCATAACATGAGTGATTCAGTGGGACTCGGAGCGTCATGAGGCACTCATTGATCCCAATAGGCATTTCAGTTATCCTGTTTAGGATGCGTTGGCGATTGGCAAAGCCAACTCCATAAATGTGGTTTTTCTGCGCAGCAGGCTTACCCTTCCAGAAGGAGGTATAGCTAGACTCTCGTTCTGTGAGTTGACCCTCGTCTGGGAGATGGGACTCACTAATGGCTACTATGTAGATGTTATACCTAGCCAGCTCTTTTGCCACTAGGGCGGTTCTTCTTCACGACGCTCATTTGTGTCAGTATCCAGAAGGGTCCTAACATTCGATGCAGCGACCATAAGAGGTTGTATAGTTTGTTTTTGTTTGGATCTGTGAATTTGATTGTGTTTTCGACCGCATAAGATGACCTTACTAGGTGCGGTTGCCCAGTCGATTTTTTTTTTGTGGCTATATTTGAGGCACCCTTTCTAGCCCTCTCCTCATATAGGGTGAGCAGAGTGGTTCCTCGAAAAGGCTGCTTAGTAGCACAGACAGGACCGAATAGCACTGCTGCCTAGATCCCAGTGCATAAACGACCATCTTATCTCTGCCGCCCATGTGCAGAGTTGTGACTAGGGACTCCCGGCAGTCATCTCCGCCTGTCCCCGTCGCCACTCGTCCGTTGTCATCGGAGTTTTGGGGGTATAGGGGATAGGATGATGAGCTGGGTGATGGCTGCACGTGAGTTGATTTATGTGGTTAGGCAGGAGCCAAGCTGCCACCACACATCTTTTCCTAGTCCACTGGTTCAAGTGTTGCGACGCCTGGGGAGAGGGAGAGTTGCAATGGACTGCCGATAGCCTAGTTTGTTGAGTTTCGCCTTTGTAGCCTATCCATCAGGCATTGCCTTCGTCCGCCGTGTAGTCGTTAGGTTCCCATGGGGGTCACCTCCTCCTCCTATGTCACCGTTGGGGTCATGTTGGAGCTCTGTAGCTCCAAGACACACATACCCACACCCACACAATGTGGGTCATTGTCCTGGGCTTGGGTGGGCCTTAATAAAAAAATAATAATAAAGATATGAAGCGTAAATCGTTTCATTAACTGTTTAGTGTTCTGGGTGGCGACTGACTAACTGGTTAACCCTCATGCTGGCGAATATTTTTCACAAAATAAACTACTATTTGTGTGAATTCAGCTAACTATATCTGCCAAATATACAAGTAACATAAGTGATTCAAATATGATATATAATAACAAGGTGGGGAGAAGGTATACAGCCGGGATCCAGTAAAGAAAACATTTATACTAAGTGGATCCATAAAAGCAATATTTGGACAGTACAAAATAGTTGCACCTGCTTTACCACTATAATAACAATGTTACACCAGCTGGGCCACCATAATAACATAGTTGCACCTGCTTTACCACTATAATGACACTGTTACACCAGCTGGGCCACCATAATAACATAGTTGCACCAGCTTTACCACTATAATGACAATGTTACATCAGCTGGGCCACCATAATAACATAGTTGCACCAGCACACCACTATAATGACAATGTTACATCAGCTGGGCCACCATAAGAACAAAGTTGTATCACCATAACAACAATGTTACCTCAGCTAGGCAATTGCACCAACACTGCAGCTTCACCATGCCAGAAAGTAACATGAAGTTGCATAAATAAAGCATAATAATTACTCACTCACCAGTAAATGAACTAACATTCCATATATCATTTGGCTCCTTTAGTTCAGTTGATCTTATCCTTCTCTATTTGTGTTTTCTTTGGTGATGTGGATTTACACTTCCCTTAGACAGCCAGCCTGGCATCCCTCCAGAGATTTTATCAAACATCTAACATGATTTCCCAATCGACATTCTCCACTTCCTATTAATAAGTTTCACTGGGAATCTTTGTTTGCGGACAAAATAATTATACTAACTTTAATAGCAACAAGTCAATTATCCACAGTGGAGATATTACCCATGTTATGAGCAAACGATGCACACAACTCCTCTCTCAGTGACCTGTTACAGTACTGCTCATGAATAAATTTAAAAAAAAGACGAGAGCGGTTCCATCACTTTCAGGCCTTTGTACGTCACTTGTTGAAACACTTCTTTTGATGCAAAAACATCAACAAATTCAGTAATATGTTAAAATTATAGTATGTAAAGTAATTAACCAAGACATAACCAGATAATATTTATGTCATTCTTCTTAAGTGTAGCAGCGTTTTGAAAATTTCAGTTTATTATCTTTGAATCTTAAAATCCATTGTTACCACTCAATAACATGGTTCACTGACTTTTCATATCTACTTATTAAAAATTCTAAGAGAAAGGCTTAGATGCTAAGCCTTAGAATTTTTCAGCTGGTATTGCATAACTGTCTTGATTTATTTGTAAAAAAAAAATAAATCCACCCATCGAAATTCATGAATCAACTGATCTCTCTCTCTCTCTGTCCTGAATTCAGATAGAATGTTTTACAGACAGTCTTCAGGGATGTTGGGACATTGTTGTGAATACTGGAGGACGAACTGAGGCAGAAAGTGGAGGAGCAGCTCCACTCAAACTGGTTTAGCGACGAAGCGAACAATAAAACCAAGTTGGCCAGCGGTTTGTTTGTTTTGATTCAATTGTCTTGTTTGGGTGTAATTTGTTCTTGGAGGACTGTTCTTTTGGAGTATACTCGAGTCTTTGTCGGAGGAAGTTAGTTCGTTTTTATTGAAGGAAGTTGTGATTATTTTTCATCGTGTCTTGAATGAAGTCATTATAAAGATTATTTAAAAAATTGTCTGCCATGGCGCAGAGCCAATATACCTTGGTTTCAACATTATTCCAAACTTTTTTCAGAACAATGTACAAATTTGTCATTTTATCTGTCAGTGGTTTGTGGAGGGGCTATATAGCCCCTGTTCATCCTCGTCTGGCACTGACTTATCAATGTGAAGGTCATTACTATCCTCATCGTCTTCAGAATAAAATCTCTCCAAAACCTCGACGGATCTCTGTCTTTCAGTCCTGTACAGACCGCTAGGAGTTGTTTACACTCACGTCTTCTCTCGCTATTAAAACGTTCTTTGGCGACAGAATGATTACAACTTAAAAACAGTAGTACTTATATAAATGTGGGCTATCCACATATAGCAATTGCATAATTTACACTACCCGAATTATCTAGATAAACGGCGACTAAACATAGTTTATCACTTCACGTGCTAGATGATATTCCCATGTCCCCCACGCATCTCTGATTTACACAGGTCATCGCCAAGTGTCCAGCCCTCAGTGGACTTAACCCCTGTATCTCACACGCCATAGACGTTTTAAAGGAGCGCTGTAAATTTCCCTTCTATATTCTCTCTTAAAACGACATTTCAGCGCAATTCATAAATTCTCGCAGTACTATTAAGGGGTGACCCTTGGAGGTACTGTACCACTCTAAAGTGTGTTTTTGGTGGTAATGGTGGTGCGGGGTTTCGAGGATATTACTAGTGCCTTAATGTACCACAACGAGTTCTGAGAGGTACGGCTGTGAGTCTCTATACTTGTGCAAGTCAAACATTCATGGCAGTCTAACATTCGTGACACAGGGTAGAAGCCAGCACATGTCACCTGTGTAGGAACATAAACCTGTAATTCAAATTATCGTTCTAAAATTTATAACTTAACATCGCTTGCTTATGACTGACGAGACAAGAGCTTATACCACGTTACTTTGCACAGCTTGGTATGTAAGTCTATTTCACCACGAAAATTTGATGTTAAATCATGCACACAACACCAGAACGAACACCTTATAGTGTCACCGTAAAAAGGGTACAATATTATAAAGTACTCCACGTTTCTCGTAACTGCATTTTACAAATTACATTTTCCTTTCATAATAATGCAGCATTTTGCTTCATTATAATTACCTGTCACAGAGTGACTGATGAAGTCTTATAATTAACCACTTCAGTATGTCATTGGATAGTTTTCATCAACTCATTATCAGGTGACACACAAAGAGACACGTAAGCCTCGACTACGGTACACAGTTACCACAATGTGGAAGAGTCATGATTATGAACCATCAATGTGTCTCAGTTGACAGCAGTACAGGGAAATACATTCTATACCTGCGGGATCACTGATTATTTTCACTTGCTCAATTGATCAAATTAATAACCTCCCAGATGGCGCTGGTATTAACAAACATTATAGACAACAATGTGTACAAGAAAACACATGCTACGGGTGGAGCTGACTCTGTGTGGATCATAGTGTTCCCACTGTGCACGATCACAGTATGCAGGAAATACAACACTGAACATCAATAAACTACTTATCTCAACACAGAATATAGTGAATATTTATTGGTTTAGTGAAATATATAAGTTACTGAAGAACTTTGCATATTTTCTTAGGTGCTTAATATTATCAGTCTGAAGATGAATTTTGATATAATTCTTTTATACCTAAGTTACATCATTGTGAGAATAACTACACGAGATCCAAACTTGTAAGTTGTATCAATAAATCGACTACTCGTGTGCAATAACACGAACTTATTATCTTACCGTAAGTTTGTACTTTGTTTTATTATTAAGCAAATACGAACTTTTCTATTTCTATGCTTGTGGGTACCTACTTAACCTAACCTAACCTAACCTAACCTAACCTACCTAATCTAAGTTGACTACCTTAGCTACCTACCTAGCCTACCTACCTAAACTGCCTGACATACCTACCAACCTAACCTACTTACCTACCTTCCTAATCTACCTTCCTAACCCACCTACCTAACCTACTTAATCTAACTAACCTACTATCAAAGCTACCTGACCTGACCTAACCTACCTACCTTCCTACCTATGTAACAATTGTTTATCAGACCATAGCTTAGAGCCCAGAGAAGAACAGCACACATTGCAGTGACCGGAAGCGCAGGTGTGTATACCCTCGTAAGTTGACCCACCCTTCGTAATTAAAGGGTGTTAACTCAAGAAACTACCCTCCAGCCAACACCACTCACCTTGGCAAACACAGCTGTCTCGACACACCCAGACCAGTGTTAATCAAGAGAGGTCATCTGCCGGCCGGTCACTGCCAATATAAGGGGCCTTCAGCTCGGGCACTTTTTTTCAGGTTTGTCCTAAGACTATCCATAAAATGTTTTAGTGGAATTGAAAAATTTTTACATCTTGCGTTAATTTGCAAGTTTTTGCTTTTCACAGCCTTTATTTCTTAGCCATTTATTCTTTAGATTGTGAAGTTCGCACTGGGCCGCCGCTTTCTTCTTGCAGAAGATATCAGCTTTGACCCAAGACTGAGGGTTGTTGTGCCAGTCAGTTAAAGCAGCAAGTTTATCATCAACGACTACGTTGATTTCCGGGTCATTTTCATCAAACCAGTCCTGATGTATTCTTTTGATCTGGCCGAGAGTCTCTCTGCAGGATTTTATCAAGACCGTGTCGAGAATATCCCATTCGGCACTGGGAAATGGTTTGTTTGTTGCTGGGTTGTTTATCAGCCCATGTTCGAGCTGCTCTCTGAAGCACATGCTACTACTGGATCCTGCAGACATGTGTTAAAACCCCTATAGGGGATTGTTGCCTTCACTGCTTTTAGGCGATGTGAAGTGAAAGTTTGGCTCTGACGAGCCGGTGATCAGTGTCATAGAGGTCTGTGCCACGCATGGCTCGAGTGATGAGGACATCTCGGTGATCTCTTTCTCTGACAATGATGTAGTCAATGATATGCCAGTGTTTGGATCATGGGTGTTGCCAAGAACCCTTGAACATGTCGGCCTGCCAAAAAAACATGGTATTGGTGATAGTGAAATTATGTGCAGCATACTTGCTGAGGAGGAGTAAGCCATTGGGATTACACTTGCCTCGTCCATTTCACCCACTGACACCTTGCCATCTGTCAGGATTTCTGCCAAATCTGGCATTGAAGTCACCTAGGAACACAACCTTATCTTCTCTGGAGATAGCGGTTAGCACTCTGTCAAGGTTGGCATAAAAGGCCTCCTTGACGTCATCTACTGCATCCAGTGTTAGGGTGTATGCACTGAAGAAGAAGGCATGACGTGATTGGCTCAATGGGATTCAAAGCGTCTTGAGACACTCGGTGATCCCAATATGCATTTCAGTTAGTCTAAGTAAGATGTATTGGAGGATGGCAAAATCAACTCCATAAATACTGTTTCTCTCTGCAGCAAGCTTACCCTTCCATAAGAAGGTATAGCCAGACCCCGTTCTATGAGTCGACCGTCGTCTGAGAGCCGGGATTCACTAATGGTTGCTATGCCGATGTTATACCTAGCCAGCTCTTTTGCCACAATGGTGGTTGTTCTTTCACGACGCTCAATTTTGGTGCCCGTATCCATAAGGGTCCTGACATTCCATGCAGCGACCATATGAGGTTGTATAGCTTGTTTTTTATTTAACCAGTGATTATGATTCTGTTTTCGACCGCATAAGGATGACCTTACCGGGTGCAGTTGCCCAGTCAGGTTGGTTCATTAAGAAGGCTATGTTAGGGCACCTTTTCTAGCCCCCTCCCCATGTCGGGTGACTAGAGTGGCTCCTGGAAAGGGCTGCTCAGTCGCATAGACAGGACCGGATTGCAATGCTGAGATCCCAGTACATAAACAACCATCTTATCTATGCCGCCCATATGCAGAGTTGTGACTAGAGACTCGGCAGTCACCTCTGCCTTTCCCCGTCGCCATAGGACTTTTGGGGGTATTGGGGTTATGATGATGATGAGAAGTATGATGAGCTGGATGATGACTGCGAGTGAGTTGCTTATGTGGTAAGGCAGGAGTGCGTGTAACCACAATAGACCTCAGTAATAGATCTTTTTGCTACCTGTCATTCTAGGCTCTTCTTCAACACTATAACCAAATTCACCAGAGTAACTGCCACTTCTGCCACTGTGATAGATCATAATTATCTGGTCTAACAACATCCCTAACAATCTTGCAAGTGGAGTTATTAATAACAATATCTCAAGATCACTTCCCAGTTTTTGCCATGTATAAAACAGCCACAAGATCTGAATGGTCTAGTAAAGTCACAAGAAAATACAGACTACTGCGCCGACAGTATACTCCTGTTTGATGACTACTAAATAAATGCTAAGTGTGATCTTGTCTATGCCTCCGACAACTCTAACGTGTTCTGCTGCAACTGTTCTTGCATCTTCAATGCTTGCTTTGATAAATGCTTCCCCTCAAGACTAAGTTAGTAAAAAGTATATCTATCTCCAAACCCTATATTACGAGTGAAATTAAGGCACAATAAGAGACATACACAACCCAAAGGAAATTTGCAAAGACCTATAACTTTCGGTGATGCTTACCAAAGTATCCGAAACAGAGTAATTCAATCAATTGGAAATGCCAGACGTAGCTATTATACAAATAAGCTGCAATCAGCATCGGGGAACAGTAAGAAAACCTGGAGGATCAAATTTCATTCAGAACAGGAACACTCAACCTATGGCTTTCCACTCAGCTTTTATGATAAATGATACAATTGTAACGGAACCCTCCCTCGTTACCAACCACTTCAATGCTTATTTTATCATACTGACAAAAATCTTGCTGAGAGCATCCCTGATCACCATGAGGAATGTAGAGCTAAACAGACAGCAAAATGAGTTTGTTCTTATCCCCTGTCACGACAGAGAATTATTGACCAACATTAGAATGTCCAAAGATGCAGCAGCAGGCGACGACAATATACCAATGAGCATCATTAAGAACGTAGCCCACCTCTTCTCTTTCACATTTG
This sequence comes from Homarus americanus, assembly GCF_018991925.1. Lineage (NCBI taxonomy): Eukaryota > Metazoa > Arthropoda > Malacostraca > Decapoda > Nephropidae > Homarus > Homarus americanus. Next base: position 13,570,937 of record NW_024737042.1, read on the forward strand.
TAACTCCTCCTGCACTAAGTGGTGTCTCTCCGGATAAACTGAAAATTGCTAAAGTTCACCCAGTATATAAAAAATCTGGTAATAAAGGCCTATTCAAGAATTACCGCCCCATATAAGTCCTCCCAGCCTTAAATAAGATACTGAAGAAGCTAGCATGTAGTAGACTAAATTCCTTCTATAGTTTGGATTTAGAGCTAGAAGGCGTTAGGGGCTTATCCCTCAATTGGTTTACCTCTTATCTGCCTAACAGGAATCAGTATTTCTGCTATAATAATCATCATTCTGACTTCTCACCTATTTGGTATGGTGTCCCTTAAGGCTCCATTCTCGGCCCTGAACTGTTCTTGTTATACATAAATGATATAGTCCACTCCAGCACACTCGTAAAATACAAATTATTCGCAGATGATAGTAATCTCTATGCCAGTCACTCAGATCTCCATTCTTTGATGAGAACTATGAACAGTGAATTGACTAAAGTATTGACCTGGGTAATATGTAATAAATTGACCTTAAATCTCGAGAAAAACACTCCAAAATATTTCACAGAAGGAAAAACTTACCTCCAGATTTGGACCCCCTGTACCTTGCTAATACAGTCCCCAAACGTGTACAAAATACTAAATTCCTTGGAGTTATTATTAATGGTAAACTAAACTGGAGAAACCACAGTAAAGTCAATATACAGTGTGGTATCCTGCATCACAGTCGTCAGTCAGTCACTCACTCACTCTTGCAGCAATGAAAGAAATCAAAACGATCGTGTTTACCAACACTTGTTACACTGTCAAGCGCTATGGGGGCCTGTGGCTCCACAAAGACACAACCCTGGTAACTGCACAGAAGAGTTGTGCAGACGATGACCTACATGAAGAAAAAACTTATCTCACTAACGAACAATTTGCTGAATTGAAAACGCTAAAATTCGTGGATATTAACACTTACTGCTGTGCTATGTTTGTTTATGAATCAGAATAATTATTTCCAGTTCCGGAATAACCAGAGATATAACTCAAGACACCCAGAGCTACTAAGACCAACCCCCATGCGTCCCTCTAAGTCCCACTCCTCCATAAAATACCATGGTGTGAAGTTGTGGAACAACTACCCCGAGCAAGGACTACGCTCCCTTCCTTTAAATCATCTCTTAAAAGATATCTATTGTCTAAGTAATAATATTTTTGTAACATTTATTTTATCTTCATACTTTTATTGTACAGTTGCGGAAATGTGTTCCTACACCCCCTTTAATAATTCGTGTCTCCAAACGGCTTCGTCATAGTAGTAGTATCACTATTCATGAAAGAATGGGTATTGGTCGTGAAACGACGGACGTGATTCGTGAAAAGGTCATAGTGGTTGGCCGTTTGGAGACACAGGTTACCACAGGGGAAGTAGGAGCATATATCCGCAGCTGTACCACCAAAACCCTTTTATCATTTATTGTCACCGAGATAGAAACACATTACCATTGCAATATTGATATATTTGCAGTCAAGACATGACCCTGACTGTTTATGTCCCTTTGTTTCACCTTAATACAACCCATGTTGTATTGCTTCCTTAACTTATCAGATTAATGTATATCAACTCTACTGTAAAATATATATACAGTACAGTACATACTTATAACATGAATGTAAAAAAAAATAAAAAATAAAATAAATAAATAATCGTAGTAACATTCTCATATGTTCTTACTATCACCATGTTATGTGTTCTATTCCAGATGATGCGAGAGGCTTTGTGTGCATGTCTTCACCCACTGCCATTCAGTTTCCAACATAGGAGGTGAGTTGGCATATAGGAATAAAATAAACGTTTAAGTGCTTACTATCATATCGTATAAGGAGACAACACTCATATCCCAATACCTATCGTCCGTGGTCTCACATTGTTTCACACAGAGCATGAACAGATACTTTTTTAACCTACTGTACATTATATATCAGGTGCCACTAAAAGAGCTCAGGCTCTCAATTGGCTCAGCCGTATCAATATTGTTATTATTATCCACTCTGCATCTGTATTTTTCTGGCTAACTAAACATTTTCAATGCCAATATCAATAACAACGTGTACTGTATATCTCGACCACCTTTATTATCATCAACAGCCTATTACTGTTGATCATAATAAATCACTATCCCCATTACTAATATGGATAGTGGTTTATTTTTACGAGGAAAGTAAGAGAGAGAGGGAAAGAGGAAGACAGAGATGGAGAGAGAGAGAAGAAGCGGGAGAGAGAGAATGAGGAAAAGGAAGAAAGATAGAGAAAGAGGAAGAGAGACAGAGAGTGCACATGTTGTCTTCCGAGGCGATATTGTGGACTCTTAACTATAATGGGGCGAGAGAACGAAAAATATGGGGGGTGCTTAAATGCCCCTTCCCTGGTTTATGTGTGTGTGTTATGTGGAGGTGGCGGTGGTGGTAAATGTTGAGTGATTGTGAATATAAAATATCACCATGAAAAGACTTCAACAACAAAATTTCCAAATAAAAATAGTGATGATCTCAACGTGTTCTAACATAACATAACTTAACCTATCCCTAGCAAACTAAATCTATTCTATCCTAGCCAAACCTATCCTAACCTAACCTAACCATAATCACACAACAGAGATCCACCAGACAGCAGTGAGCCATTAGTGATTAGTGACCCCATAATTATTAACGAAAAGAGTGAAAATCTAACTAATTGACCATCACACTCCTAAAACTCCAAACATAACAAAATTTACTACAAGTTAGAGTGAATACCTGCTTCTTTATAGAAAATCTGGCCCAATGACCTACACAAATTTTCCAACATTTATCATAATTGGAGAATACCGTTTCCAATAATATCAGCAGTAACAGTAGGTGTGAATTTATACCATAAGAGGTGATGTAGGTATGATGGGGTAATGTAGGCATGATGGCGTGGTGTAGGCATGATGGGGTGATATAAGTATGATGGGGTGATATAGGTATGGTGGGGTGATGCAGGCATGATGGGGTGATATAAGTATGATGGGGTGATATAGGTATGGTGGGGTGATATAGGTATGGTGGGGTGGTGTAGGTATGATGAGGTGGTGTAGGTATGATGGGGTGGTTTAGATATGATGGGGTGGTTTAGATATGATGGGGTGGTGTAGGTGTGATGAGGTGGTGTAGGTATAATGGGGTGATGTATGTAAGTATGATAAGGTGACCTAGTGAGGGTGAGTACCTGTTACATTTTAGAGAATTGGTATATTATAATGAGTTAATGTTAAATATCTTGAGGATGACATGAATACACGCACGCACGAAGTCAACAAGGAAAACCTGACAAATCAACAAGTAGGCGAGATTATTACCAGGAAGAGATGTTGAAACTACCTATATCTTACCTAATAAAATTACCACCACGACCTAATAAACTACCACCACGACCTGATAAACTACAACCACTACCTGATAAAATTACCACCATGACCTGATAAACTACCACCACGACCTGATAAACTACCACCACTACTTGATAAAATTACCACCATGACCTGATAAAACTACCACCACGAACTGATGAAACTATCACCACGACCTGATAAATTTTCAAACAATACCTGATAAATATACCACCACGACCTGATAAACTACCACCACTACCTGATAAAATTACCACCATGACCTGATAAAACTATCACCACGACCTGATAAAATTACCACCATGACCTGATAAAACTATCACCACGACCTGATAAAACTATCACCACGACCTGATAAAACTACCACCACGACTGATAAAACTACCACCACGACCTGATAAAACTATGATAAAACTACCACCACGACCTGATAAAATTTCAAACAATACCTGATAAATATACCACCACGACCTGATAAACTACCACCACTACCTGATAAAATTACCATAAAACTATCACCACGACCTGATAAAACTATCACCACGACCTGATAAAACTACCACCACGACCTGATAAACTACCACCACGACCTGATAATACTACCACCACGACCTGATAAAAACTATCACCACGACCTGATAAAACTATCACCACGACCTGATAAAACTACCACCACGAACTGATAAAACTACCACCACGACCTGATAAAACTATCACCACGACCTGATAAAACTACCACCACGACCTGATAAAACTACCACCACGAACTGATGAAACTACCACCACGACCTGATAAATTTCCAAACAATACCTGGATAAATATACCACCACGACCTGATAAAACTACCACCACGACCTGATAAACTATCACCACGATATAAAACTATCACCACGACCTGATAAAACTACCACCACGAACTGATGAAACTACCACCACGACCTGATAAATTTCCAAACAATACCTGATAAATATACCACCACGACCTGATAAAACAACCACGAAGACCTGAAAATTTTTCAAACAAGACTTAATAAAACTACCACCACGACCTGATAAAACTATCACCACGACCTGATAAAACTACCACCACGAACTGATGAAACTATCACCACGACCTGATAAAACTATCACCACGACCTGATAAAACTATCACCACGACCTGATAAAACTACCACCATGACCTGATCAAACTACCACCACGACCTCTTAAAACTACCACCACAACCTGATAAAACTATCACCCTGACCTGAAAAAATTATCACCACAACCTGATAAAATTATCACCACAACCTGATAAAACTTCAAGTAAGACCTGATAAACTCCATAACTCTGCACATGACTAAGTTAAGCACAAGATGATAAGTTAGTGAAAAATGTTGGATCAAACAGCACCTTGAATGAGGAAGTAAGTCCAGGGAAACATCTCCAATTTGGTTTCTCCTGCTGTCTCGTGAATCTTGAGACGAATTTTGGGTACTTACTAACCTGTTAATAGTTTATGACTTTATGAAGTTACGGTGTCGATTAAAGAATTCTAGTCCTCGTTATATTGTGACTGACACACTTACACCTGTTGGGTCAGTTTTTACCTCCACTTTTTTCTGTTATTTTTGAGTGTTTTTCAGTGTCTGTGTCTTCTGCCCTTGTTGCGTTGCTTGTAACATGCGTACGTCTGTTGGGTTATTCTGCTTCTTAAATTTTTCTCTATTTCTTATCTTTTATATAATTCTCGAGGTTGAAGCTCGCTTTTCATCTGTTTGCTTTTGTAACTTTATCTTCTGTTATCTCCCTGCTGGAATTTGTCTACCTGTGTGTGTGTGCATCTTGATTGTCGACGCGGGTGTTTGTTTAGGAGTATTTACCTGTGTGCCTGATTATGTATCCCTCAATAATCATGTATCATTAGTTAATCCGCATGTGTTGTTTCTTATCTCAACACACCTACCGTGCATCTCTAAGAGCCCCTCTTTGTTTTAATGCTGTGTGAATTTATGTATGTATATAACCTTTTGTTCTGTTGATAGAGAGCATAATATATGTCTTCTGAGTATTTTCACTTCCCCCAAACTTAGTTAATTTTTGCCCTTCTCTAAGTTTAGTAAATTTTTTGAATATCTTGTACCGCAGTGTGTATGTCTTCACTCGTCTCCGTATCGTCTAATGAGTGTGTAGTAACGTGTAGTCGTTTTCGTGTCGTGTTATGAGTCTGTAGTTCTCGTGTCGTTATGAACCTATGGTCGTTCTTGTAACGTATTATGAATAACTCAATACGTGTCTCAGTGTTTTAACTCCTCCATACATGTTTTAACTCCTCCATATCCTCACATATACTCCTCTTCATACCTTCTCCCTCTTAATTAATATTAACAACAGGTGTGAATGTACACGTAGAAAACTAATTCCTTAATATAGGCAACAACCAGCCCAAATACACACTTTACGTAACACATAGCCAGCTAGCCTTCCAACCACTCCGACTCTTCAGTATATCACACATACTTCCTAACACTCTCCTATAACTTTCCCTACATATACTTATACACACAACCTTACCTACAATCATTATACACAACCTCCCCTACACTGAAACACATAACCTTATCTACAATCATCCACACACATATACGTCACCAGCCTGGTCGTCTTCTCTCAACTCCACCCAACAACGTCGGCTAGAAAAGATACAGAAAAGGGCCTGCAGAATCATGCTAGTCGCAGACTACTTCGGCTACATCAACGCTCTCTCCACCCCAGAAATGCCATCCCTTAGTGACCTCCACCACCAAGCACTAGCAAGGTTTGGCAGTGGACTACTGCATCATCCTCGTCATCGCCACCTCCTGCCACTTGCAGCCCCCCGCCCACCTCGCGCAGTCCGCCACTACAACAAAATTCAGCCCATAAGAGCCTGCACCGATAGATATAAGAATAGTACCATCCCATCTATTGTTAAAATAATAAACAACTCCTGATTTATGTACTGTACAGCCCTGTAAATTTATTCAATGCATATTATATCATTATGTCTAAATCAAATGTAAGTTTGTATATTTTCAGTCACCGGCTGCAAATCTTATTAATAAACCGTTTATTTTTATTATTATTTTTTTACACACACACACACACACACACACACACACACACACACACACAAAACAAACAAACAACAATCTGATATATACGTTCATTTTTGCCCCTAAAACCAATTATCTCTTTGGAACTAATTTCGAAGCATTTTTTCTCTATAGATGACTTATTAGAGATTGACGTAATGTTGGAGAGACAGAGCATAATGAAGCCTTATTAATTAGCCGTGTAAGATACTCTGACATATTTTGCAGTGATTAAATATATTTTTGTGTAGAAATAATTAATTGGTTTTGCGATTTATCGATGCAAATGAGTCCCGTTGTCACTAGTGTATGAAAATTATAGTTCCTGTTGATTTTTGTATACCTTATGCTTTGTGGTTAAATATCTACCCTTATGACAGGCACGTTAAATATCTACCCTTATGACAGGCACGTTAAATATCTACCCTTATGACAGGCACGTTAAATATCTACCCTTATGACAGGCACGTTAAATATCTACCCTTATGACAGGCACGTTAAATATCTACCCTTATGACAGGCACGTTAAATATCTACCCTTATGACAGGCACGTTAAATATCTACCCTTATGACAGGCACGTTAAATATCTACCCTTATGACAGGCACGTTAAATATCTATCCCTTATGACAGGCACGTTAAATATCTACCCTTATGACAGGCACGTTAAATATCTACCCTTATGACAGGCACGTTAAATATCTACCCTTAAATATCTACCCTTATGACAGGCACGTTAAATATCTACCCTTATGACAGGCACGTTAAATATCTATCCTTATGACTCTATTATGACAGGCACGTTAAATATCTACCCTTATGACAGGCACGTCAAATATCTACCCTTATGACAGGCGTCAAATATCTCCCACTTATGACAGGCACGTTAAATATCTACCCTTATGACAGGCGTTAAATATCTACCCTTATGAAATATCTACCCTTATGACGGGCACGTTAAATATCTATCCTTATGACAGGCACGTTAAATATCTACCCACGTTAAATATCTACCCTTATGACAGGCACGTTAAATATCTTATGACAGGCACGTTAAATATCTACCCTTATGACGGGCACGTTAAATATCTACCCTTATGACAGGCACGTTAAATATCTACCCTTATGACAGGCACGTTAAATATCTACCCTTATGACAGGCACGTTAAATATCTACCCTTATGACAGGCGTTAAATATCTACCCTTATGACAGGCGTCAAATATCTACTTATGACAGCGGACGCCCAATATATCCGCTTATGACAGGCACGTTAAATATCTACCCTTATGACAGGCGTTAAATATCTCTTATGACAGGCACGTTAAATATCTATCCTTATGACAGGCACGTTAAATATCTATCCTTATGACAGGCACGTTAAATATCTACCCTTATGACAGGCACGTTAAATATCTACCCTTATGACAGGCACGTTAAATATCTACCCTTATGACAGGCACGTTAAATATCTATCCTTATGACAGGCACGTTAAATATCTATCCTTATGACAGGCACGTTAAATATCTATCCTTATGACAGGCACGTTAAATATCTACCCTTATGACAGGCACGTTAAATATCTACCCTTATGACAGGCACGTTAAATATCTACCCTTATGACAGGCACGTTAAATATCTATCCTTATGACAGGCACGTTAAATATCTATCCTTATGACAGGCACGTTAAATATCTATCCTTATGACAGGCACGTTAAATATCTACCCTTATGACAGGCACGTTAAATATCTACCCTTATGACAGGCACGTTAAATATCTATCCTTATGACAGGCACGTTAAATCTACCCTTATGACAGGCACGTTAAATATCTACCCTTATGACCACGTTAAATATCTATCCTTATGACAGGCACGTTAAATATCTACCCTTATGACAGGCACGTTAAATATCTATCCTTATGACAGGCACGTTAAATATCTACCCTTATGACAGGCACGTTAAATATCTATCCTTATGACAGGCACGTTAAATATCTACCCTTATGACAGGCACGTTAAATATCTATCCTTATGACAGGCACGTTAAATATCTACCCTTATGACAGGCACGTTAAATATCCACCCGTTTGACAAACACGTTAAATATCTACCTTTATGACAATCACGTTAAATATATACTCTTATGACAAGCACTTTAGATATATACTCCTATGACAGGCACGTTAAATATATGCCCGCATTATAGGCACGTTAAATATCTACAGTCATGACAGACAGTTATATACCTACTCTCATGATATTGCTACTTAACTTATTCAATAAGGAATCTGATTTTCTTTTTATAATTTTCATTAAACTTTTCCTTAGTTCTATAATTTTCATTAAACTTTTCCTTAGTTCGAGACTTTTACTTTTAATGACTCCTACTGAGAACGAGATTTCCACCTTGCAAGTGTGTCCCCGTGAGAGTGTTTGGTTTATTTTGTCGAATAACTCATGTACTCTTTCATACATATCGTGGAAGGAATATGGTGACTAAAATCATTTGATAAGTCACATCATCTCTTACACTCCATACACATTTAAACACTTACCCTAACATACACACTGAGAGAGCTAAGCTACACACACACACACACACACACACACACACGAACTTATTAGTGAAATGAGTCCCCTAAGCCCGACGACCCCTACAGGAGTGTAAATATAGAAAGTTGTTTACTAAGACTTTGGTACACCAGGAGGCTTCATTAGCACCTGTATTCGACCGCCTTCTCTACCCTAAATCTTAAGTTCGGTGCTCATTTATGCTTGGGTGAACTGAAGGTACCCTGGACGCGAATCGGCAATCCTTAGGACAGAAGACGAGCAGAGCAGCCACTCGACCACGGTACCACTTTACATGGTCATTCTCACACCTTATGTTTCCACTCTAAAATCACACAATTACATATCCACAAAAATACAGTCATTACAATGTGACATGGTAAACAAAAAATGTGTTCCTTCTCTTTATTTCACTTCGTAAACTGACTCCTCAGCGTGAATATTTTCCTTTTGTTACCACTGTAAATAAGACATACTGAACAATGAACATGGTCTATACGCGATCATTGACGTTAGTCTCTTGTCTCTCTCATAGAACTATGGACACAATCTCACAGTCATTTTTAAGGTCATCTTAGAGATACCTTATCAAAAAGTACTCTCTCGCCATCGTCATCAAAAAATTAGTAGACCCCCAAGATTGTTCTGAAAATCATATAAAACTCAAAAGTCAGCATATGGCAACACAATGACACCAATACAGGTTCAGAGTCCCGCAATGTCAGTGTAGGATCACAAGTAATACAGCGAGAGTGTACAGTATACTAATCATCCATTACCGGTTAAGAGAAGACTTGTAATGCAAAAAGTTTTTATACCAGCACGTGTGATGGCGCTCCATCCGTGACCTCTCAAATGCGCTTTTTACTACAGAGGTTGTCAACATACCTGGTATACGTAACACTGCGTCAGTTAATGTCGTAGAACCTGCAGTCCCAGCCGACCCTAGAATAAATTAATTTCAAACATGTTATCCATAATGTAAAAAGTGATATAAAACGATAATTCATATTACTGAAGAAAAGGTTTAAGTGCACAGAAAGAGTCGTATATTCAAAATAAAATAGCAATTGAAATTTGTAGTTTAAACAGCTATGAGTATGCACCACAAAGTCCCTTCGAGTTAGTTTATCATTGTGAAGAATCGTGAAAAAGATAAAGATAGGAGTAATTAAGATGTTATTGCTAATGTTTATACTGTACTACCACAGTGACGCCAACACGAGGGTGACAAGCGAGGCCCTCATCAAAACTGTGTTAACACGTGTTGATGCTGTTGTGTCCCACCACGTCTGTCGCTCACTGATCGTATACAGTCTCTACATCGTTAGTGTTCAAGTATTGTCGGATAACAAAAAAAAAAGATAGTCTGTGAACTAATGTAAAAACTCTGCAATGGTTAGAAAAAATTATCACACGGTGTGATAATTTTTTCTAACCATTGCGTTGGTGTGATTCACACCATTTCTTATAAGTTAAAACAGCATTCGGATTTCTTCTTAGACTATATTTTTTTTGCGTCTTCCTACAAACTTTACTTTTTTAATCCAGGCCGGCCTTTACTATTGATTTATATTACTTCGGTAACTTCCTCAGGTAATAATAAGAACATCAGTATTTTACCACTTTTCACTTCGATATTTATTTAATTATTTTTTATTATAATACATAAATTACACTGTAATTGAAAAACATATACAGTATTAAGGTTGAACAAGAGGACAGAGCTGTCAGGATTATGTCTAGTTGGCAAATACATTTATTGCAATGGTAATTTCTTATATATCTACATGATAATTTCTGATAAAACGGTTTTGATGGTACAATAAAAGCAGGTTATAAAGTAGGTATTACAAAAAATATTAATACTTAGACAATAGATATTTTTTAAGAGATGATTTAAAGGAAGGGAGCGTAGTCTTTGCTCTGATGGGTGGGGGTAAGTTGTTCCACACCTTCACACCATGATATTTTATGGAGGTCTGGGACTGAGAGGAGCGCATGGGGGGTGGTCTTAGTAGCTCTTGTGATTGACAGATTTGTAAATAAAGGTCACAGCAGTAGGTGTTAATATCCTCGAATTTTAACATTTTCAATTTAGTAAATTTTCGTTTGTGTGATCTGTTTTTTTCAAGTAGGTCATTGTCCGCACAACTCTCTTTTGTGCAGTAACCAGGGATTGTGTTTTTGAAGAGCCAGAGGCCCCCCATAGTGTGTGACAGTGTATCAGGTGTTGGTAAACAAGATCATGATAGATTTCTTTCATTGCTGTGAGATTGAGTGACTGTCGAGTGTGATACATGATACCGCAATGTTTATTGACTTTACTGTGAGTGGCTTGTATGTGGTTTCTCCAGTTAACTTTCTCATCAACAATAACTCCGAGGAATTTAGTATTTTGTTCGCATTTGAGGACTGTATTACCAAGGTACAGGGGGTCCAAGTCTGGGGGTAAGTTTTTCCTTCTGTGAAAGATCATGTAGTGGGTTTTTTCGAGGTTTAAGATCAGTTTATTACGTATTACCCAGGTCCTGACTTTAGTCAATTCAGTGTTCATAGTTCTCATCAAAGAATGGAGGTTTGAGTTGCTGACATAGAAATTACTATCGTCTGCAAATAAGTTGTATTTTATTAGTGTGCTGGTGTGGACTATGTCTTTTATGTACTACAAAAACAGTACTGGACCGAGAATGGAACCTTGGGGGACGCCATACAAGATTGGCGAGGAGTCAGATTGGTGATTATTATAACAGACATACTGCTTCCTGTTCAAGAGATACGAGGTAAACTAATTGTGGGATAAGCCCCTAACGCCTTAATGTTCGAGCTTTGAAAGGAGGATGATATGGTCGACAGTATCGAAGGCTTTAGAGAGGTCCAAGAATATACCGACTGTGAACTGACTGTCATCAAAGGATAGCAGAGCACTCTGTCGACCTTCTAGCTCTAAATCCAAACTGGGAGTCTGTAAAAATGTTATCGGCGTTGCAAAAGGAATTTAGTTTACTACATGCTAGCTTCTCCAGTATCTTACTCAAGGCTGGGAGGACTAATATAGGGCGGTAATTCTAGAAAAAACCTTTGTCCCCAGATTTTTTATATGCCGGGTGGACTTAAGCAATTTTCAGTTATCCGGAAAGATACCACAAGTGAAGGAGGAGTTACAAATGTGTAGGAGAACAGGTAGTAATAAGTGGGCTACTTTCTTAACGATGCTCATTGGTATATTGTCTTCGCCTGCTGCTTCATCTTTGGACATTTTTATGATGGCCAAAAATTCATCTGCTGTGACAGGGGAAAAGAACAGATAATTTTGCCGTCTGTTTTGCAGGTAGGCTCTAAATTCCTCATGGTGATCAGGGATGCTCTCTGCAAGATTTTTGCCAAAATTAATAAAATATTCATTGAAGTGGTTGGCAATGAGGGAGGGTTCCGCTACAACTGAATCATTTATCATAAAAGCTGAGTGGGGGCCGAAGGTCGGGTGTTCCTGTTCTGAATGGAATTTATGACATTCCAGGTTTTTATTTACTGTCGCCTGATGCTGACTGGAGTTTATTTGCATAATAGCTACGTCTGGCATTTCTAACTGCTTGAGTTACTCTATATCTGATACTTCAGTAAGCATCACCGAAAGTTATGGGTCTTTTGGCAAATTTCCTTTGGAGTTTGTGTCTTTCTTTTATCATTTTCTTAATATCGCTTGTGATATAGGGTTTGGAAATGGATACAGTTTTCACTGACTTAGTCTTGAGGGGGAAGCATTTATCAAAGCAAGCATTGAAGGTGCAAGAGAAGTTGCAACTATTGACGTTAGGGTTGTCGGTGGCGTTGACAAGAACCCACTTCGCATTCATTAAGTTGTTTTCAACAAGGAGCATGTTGTCGGCGCAGTATCTCTGTATTGTATTGAGACTCTACTAGACTTTCAGGTCTTGTGGCTGTTTTATACATGGCAAAAACTGGGAAGTGATCCGAGATATTGTTATAAATAATTCCACTTGCTAGATTGTTAGGAGTGTTGTTAGTCCAGATATGATCTATCACAGTGGCAGAGGTCGCAATTACTCTAGTGGGCTTGGTTATAGTGTTGAAGAAGAGTTTAGACTGACAGGTAGCAAGAAGGTCTAATACAGAGGTGTCGGTTTCTGATTTTAATAGATCAAGGTTGAAATCTCCTGTAATGTAGCAAAGTTTCCTCTCTGAACTTATGATAGAGGTAAGCTCCGAAAATTTATAAAGAAAGTTTCTTACATTAGTGTGGGGTCTTCTGTAGATCACTCCTACTAGGATATTTCGTGTGTCGTTACGTAATTTAGTGAAAGCACTCTCCATGAACCCCTCCTGAACCTTTAAATAATCTCTTACAGAAGTGTTATACTTGATATCAACATATAGTGCGACACCACACTGTGTCGTGACGTGTTGACGCAGTCTATTATAATTATGAATGTTATACACTGATATAAAAAGGTACTTAACTGAAGGGAAATACTGCTGATGTTATGGCTAATTAAGGAGAAGGAATGAAGTAGAAGAAGACTAGAACTAAACTCGGGAGAGTCAGGAAAGTAATAAGTACAATTGGGGTTGGTGTAACCCAGTGAGTTATGTAGAAAGGCATCAGGATCAACGTTAGGGAGTATTGTCGACACCATGGGTAAAGGGGTGTAACACATACGATCTAGCACATCTAAGGGAATGACACTAGCATCATCATTGTGGGAACATTGATACGGATTAAGGAACAGCAAAAACTCAGGGTCACTGAAGTGTGATAAGGGAAGGGCTAAGAAAGTTATAATAGTGAGGGGGGGGGTGAGGTAACGTACTCAAGTGCTACAACCAACAGAATTTTGGTGAAGGAATAGAAGAGAGCACCTGCTGCCACTGCCAAATCCATACTTAAACTGAGGAAAACGGTGGGGATAAGACGAGCATCGGCGAACACACAGGATACAGCGAGCTTGCTGCTTGCCCTCGAACAGCTCGTCCGGTTCGTACATGCGCTCTGGGCTTGTCCGAACTAAAATGCTGAAGTCAAGACGCACCATTAGACAAAACACCGCACTTTAGGGTGGTATTCCCAGCTTGTGCTACAGGTCTGAACTATTTATGCGTATTTACTGTCCAGAATTTACGAGACCATTAGCCACTGTGATAACACAACAACCCCCCTCCAAACAAAGTCGCACACAAACAAGCATCGATCATGCAGCATTCATCCATGTCCTTCCTTCCTCCTGCTGAAACCTAAGTAACTGTCACTTACTCCATGGGTGATAGGGGGATGGTCTGGGGCCTCTACATATGGTGTCCGTTTACGACGAGGTTGCATTTATGATCCAATGAATAAAGGATGCATTGTAATATAATTACGTAAGCATCGTCATAGTAATAGTGCAATGAACAATAAAACCATACTTAGTGTTACGACATCGCCATCTATTAGTTAAATAAAAAGGTGGTGAGGACTGCTAAGAGTCGCCACACTGGACTGTCTTAATGCTTCGACTCATTCATTCGAGTTTGATGTTGGGTTTAACCACCCTAAAACAGTCCGTCAGATTGTGGACAGTATGGTTGCCGGCTGTGGGTCTCACCTTCTCCACCATAATGATGACTGATGAGTACCGGCGTAACACGTTGCCGTTTCGTGGAATATCGTCTGCTAGTGTGGAAAACAATCACGCATAGCTTACGGATGTGGACCTGTTGTACCTAGTTTCACGTCACTGTGGAACCAATTCCACACATACTCTGTATCCATATACAGTATGTAAAATATGACAATAACCCTTAATGATTTGCGTACCAAAATAAACCGAGAATGTGTATTTATATATTGGCCTAATTATGGTAAAGATATAGCTTTTGTCGTTTGAGCGAAATGTTGATTATGTAAAGATTCCATGACTCGACGACACAACGAAATGAGCGCCAGTTTGCTCTCTGTCGTGAGGTTGAGGTCAGTGGACTTAATTGTTGAAGACATAGTGACCCATCGGTTTTTTCTTTATTTCAACATTTTAAACTTAATTTTACCAACATTTACAAAAATTAACCTGCTTTTCCAGAGGTCATTTACTGTACTCTATGAAACCATAATGCAATTTATTAAGAATTTACTATGGTAATTTTGCCGTCCGGAGTTGGTGCAAAAGGAAGATATTACGACCCTTGACCCATATAATAAAAGCAACTACCTAACGACTAATCAGATTTTCTTGGGCTCAGCTATGTATGGGTTGCTTCAGACTGAGGAGTATCAAAATCATGGCATGGTAGATGATGTGTGACACCTTTATGGTCACTATGTGTATGCAGTTGATGAAAAGATTTTATTTCAATGATACACTATGGTATATGTGCTATTTTTTATCTCAAAAGAAAGTTTTAGACTTCAAATCCAGGACTGCGATGCCCTCTTTACATGATTTAGTGAAGGCTATGCCTCGCATTTATGACGGGGATACACAGACATTGGGTTATGAGTGGAGAAACCTTGATTCCACTCATTTACCACCAGAACTGAGAGATGATAAATGTGGGATTGTAGAATTTTATGTGAATTGGGATGAAAGACCGATAACGAGGGATCACATCAATTTTTTTTTTTCCACATTTGCATTGCAGGTTTTGTCACTACCAACATCTAGTGCAGATGCGGAATGGTTATTCTCCAAAATTACTTTAATGAAAACAGACACAATGAATCGCTTACAGATACCATCCATCAATTCCTTATTTCAGTTTATGAAGCTGTAAAATCCCAAGGTTGCTGTATGAAATTTACCCCATCTCAAGCAATGATAAATGGTTTACAACGTAATATACAAGTGAAAATGATAGTGTGTTTTGGAGGTGTTTGGTTTTCGGGGATAATTGGTGGTGATGAATGGTGTTTCGTTTGTATAATGCACTTGTCGTTTATAAAGTAAATATCAGACTTAACAAACTCTGTTCTGTTACCAACAAACATGAATATTTAATGGCTGTATCATGTAGTTAGGCATATCACATTGGATGTGATATTCACTCGCTATAATAAAATAAATGTGTTACGCCAACTTTCCATTCTCTAAGTGTCAACATCTGCTATAGAAAATGTGTGTTTTTTTACGTCACGCACCGGCAACATAACGGCAACATTGATGAGTACATTGTTGGTTTAGTACTGGATAGTTTAATTGATTTAATTGTAGGTTTGATAGTGTAGTTTTGCAAATGGCAAAATTCTCGAACTGAGCAAACTTCCTATTTAGTTTTGTTATTACTGTTTCTTGTATGCACTGTGATTACTTTATATTAATTATATTAATATATTTTACTTGTTGGCTTTGCTTCACCGATATTTGAGATTAACCAATCTTTGAAAAACGTTCCATAGTAAACAGTTGTATTAGTTGAGAACCCAACAGAAGGAAGAGTTAACGAATTTATTTATTTATTTATTTTTTTTACCGGGAATAGCCCATCCGGGCACAGGTCATCGACCCACAACGGGGCCTAAGGGACGAAAAAGAAAGAGGAAAAATAATTTAAAAATAGAAAAGAAAAAGATTATATTAATCTACACCACGAAGATGGAGCATTCCATAGTTTGGCTGTGTGAGGAAAGACGGTACTATAACGGGTTATTTTAGTGTGACCGACATCCACAGAGAAATGGTGGGCACCGCGGGCAAGACGTGTGTTACGAGCCCACGGCCTTGCCGGCGGTACACAGGATGCCAAATCCACCGAACATTGCCCGTTAAAGTACCTGTAAAAGAGAGACAGTGAAGCAACATTGCTGCGAAGAGAAAGGAAAGAAAGATTATCAACTAAAGGAGGAGAGTCAACAAGACAGTTATTTTAAAAAGCAATATCATGAAAGTAATATATCAGTGAGCAGAGGTTCCACCTGCATTTCATGTTTTCTTTTGAGCTCAATACAAATTATCATCTACGTTGTCTACTGGACGGTGAGGTGAGGTGAAGTCGGGAGAGGGATGTGGAGTCGGTGTCAGCGTCGGGCACATGATGGTAAGAGATTAAGCAGTAGCATCGCGAAAGTCATATATTGTATGGTAAAACAGTAAAAAGTAAAAAAAAATCGGCTATGGACATTGTCTCAGAATTCGAGGCATTATACTAAATGTGAGTAGGTGAGTATAATCACGTTGAGTAGATTCCATATGTTATGGCTAAGCCACCACGCGACCTCACTCAAACTACACTCGCATTCCACTCATGATAAAACCTAAAACTATCTACATTATTTCCAATATATATTATGGTCTCTTATGCTTTGTATTTATTGAGTGGTTTTCACATGCTGTCACTTACAGGGAACCCATGATATTTACTTAATGTGTACCTATAAGTTGGGCTCAAAGACCAAATTTTCTCACTGAGCGAAAAAGAAAAGACCACAACACGTTCTGGACGCAATATTATTACTAGAAAGCGAAATTCACGTTGTGGGTTCCTCCAAAACAGCCACAACGTGTTATAGAAGGTATCAACATTCCGGAACAGGAAACGTTATAATATCGTTTTGTGGGTGTAAGTTTTTGTCCACAACGCAATGTAGCAATAGTTATGTTGCCACAACGCGATTAATAGGTTAGGTTACGTTAGGTCGCGATATAAATTGCCGATCAACGCTTTGGCCAAAGGAGAGGGTGTGGTTCCAATACCATAGTTTAGCTAGACGCATAGATTTCCAAAGAAGAATAGTTCCTATTCAAATGCCTTTCCAAGTGTGCTTATACAGATTATTTTATGGATGTTATATAATCATTATGCAAATTTTAATGTTTCCCTGTAATTGGGTGCACGTGAGAGCCACTTCAGAAATAAATGGCACAAGAGACCGTAAAGAACGTCAGAAATAATGTGGATAGTTTTAGGCTTTATCATGAGTGTGGTTTGTGGGAACGGTAACATTTTAGCTTTGAGCCGTTACGTATCATTCATACAGATATCGAACTTTGTAGTAGTTTTTAATGTAACAGATAACAAATATTACGTTGCCTTGTCCACATAATCAACGTGTTATTGGGGTTTCCCAACTTAAGCAAACACCATAAATTATAAAGTATCTGCATTCACATAATGAGTTTTGCTTTCTAAACACGGTGCACCTGTGTCCTAAACTGAACCCGACGCTGACACCCACTCTTCCCCTTCTCCTGACGTCACTTCAACTCACAATCAAGTAAACAATAGATAGATAGTAATCTGTATTGAAATTGAAAAAAAAAACTACAGGTGGAACTTCTGCTCACTGGTGTACTGTATTATTTTCAAAGTGTTGTTATTTAAATTAATTAATTGACAATTTACAGTGATCTCGTAATTCTGGACAGTATTGTAGTGGATACTCTTCCCTACAACTGCCACTGCCATTAGTCGCTGATCAGCCGATTCCGCGGCGAGTTTCTCTGCCAAGCCTAGTTGTCTGGACTGTGCGGTGGTCGGCCACCAGCGCTGTTCACTTCAGGCGGACTCGTGGGCTGTATATACACCTCGACCACAGAGTGCAAGGGGCCACCTGGTCGCACGAGGCAAGCGAGGTCATCCGACACCTGCAAGCAGAAACACTCGTCAAGAACAACCAAGACACACGAGACAATGGTTACGTTGTTCCTCCACCATGGAGCCCTCCACCAGCCACATTCAAAATTACCGACCTAGGCGATAGTAAAGCCAACCTCCAGAAGGAGGACCTCAAAAAAATAACTCTGGAAGCCATAGCCACCGAGACACCGGCTGATGCAGCATCATACTTCACAGACGGCTCGGTGGATCCAAAACATCATACATCCGGAGCGGCCTTCTACACCCAAGGTCAGACCCTCCGATGGAGACTTTCTAATGACTGCTCCACCCTACAAACAGAGCTGGTAGCAATCTCAAAGGCCCTACAACACGCTGCAACACAACACAACAAGTCCATCATAATTCACACGGACTCGAAATCGGCCATGCAGGCGCTGCAACACAGCCAACCAAGAGACAACGTCCACATCATAACCTCGATTCTCGCACAGCTACGGGAATTAAAAAGACAAAACCGCCCAGTCGTCTTACACTGGATTCCCAGTCATGTAGGGGTCGGAGGAAACGACGTGGCAGACGAAGCAGCCAAGGCAGCTACACGTTCTAGTAGCGTACACCTTCAAGTTCCAGCAAGCGTGCAACAGATCAAGAATCACCTCAGAAAGACTAGCAAGCTCCACATCAAAAAGAGCTTCCTTCACGCATTCAACGCTGGTTCCCAATCAGCCAAATGGTACCTGGCGGCTACCAAAGGGGAACCACCTTTCGTGGACAAGAAAATACCAAGACAAACCCAAGTTAGCCTTCATCGACTACGACTAGGGTACAAGTGCTCCTGGCAGATGATCGGAAATGACGTCATGGAATACACCTTCTGTCAGGAGCCAGCAGCCAACCCACTTGAACACTATCTCCTCGACTGCGAAGTCACACAAGGCCTCCGAAACAGAACTCAAAACTTCCAAGAAGCACACACAACACCAGCGGCCACTCTAACCCGAAAGGCCCAAACAGACCACATTCACCACCTTCTCCGGGTCATCACACGATACCCACCACCCAGATAGCTTAGAAAGTATCCTCTCCCAGCAAGTGCGGACCCCAGTTCGGAGGGCGCGCCACTCCGAAACTGACCACGTCCAAGAGTGGGGGTTGGTGGTAAGCGTCCACTGATCGGGGGTCCGCTCACACTTGCAACCTGCAGTATCCTTCCATATCTGCAGGTAGGACAACCTACAATCCCAATCCGGTCTGGCTGCTCCAGGCGCTCCAGCCGGAACCACCGAACGGGCCGCCTATAGGCAAAGGCCCGTGTCGGACTACGGTCCGACAATCTCAACAACAACAACAACCATGAAGAGGATTCTACTCTGTGCTCTCAAAGAGACAAGATCTCCGCTTAACAAGCTCCTCACCACACAGCAACTCCCTAACACTGCGAAGAAGCTCCGAGAATTCCTGAGTTTAGTCAACTACCACCACCGCTTCATTGCCCAGGCTGCTAACATCCTTGCTCCTCTCCACGATCTTCTCAAGGGACTCCCCAAGACGTCTCACAAGCCTCTCATATGGACTCAAGAGGCTTTTACAGCATTCACCACTATCAAGCAGCACATCACACGCCTTACCCTGCTGGCTCACCCTGCTCCCAACGCCCGGACCACTCTCACAACAGAAGCTTCTTCTACTGCCGTGGGCGCCGTCTTACAACAGGAGATCAACGGAACTCTCATGCCCAATGCCTTCTTCTCACAGCGGCTTCAACCACCTCAACTCAAGTACAGCGCCTTCAATCGAGAGCTTCTGGCCATATATCTTGCTGACAAGCATTTCCAACACTTCCTCGAGGCCCGTCAGTTCACCACTTCACTGATCACAAGCCCCTCGTCCACGCCTTCGTTTCGGCCTCCCAGACACATACACTTCGTGTCCTTCGCCACTTGGCTTACATCTCGGAGTTCACCAGCGACATCCAACACATCAAGGGCAGCCACAACGAGATCTCCAACACCCTCTCTCGTTGTATATCCAGGATTCTTCCCTCATCTCCACCCATGGATTGCAGACAGCTCGCCGTAGCTCAAGAGAACGACGAAGACCTTACAGCATACAAGACATCTCCCTCAGGTCTCGCCCTCCATGATCTCCCCATTCCCTGCACGAACATCAAGTTGTGGTGCGACATGTCCTGTGGGCAGCCTAGACCGTTCGTGCCTCACATCCACCGCCACGCCTTCTTCGACCGCATCCATGGTCTCAGCCACCCAGGTGTACGGGCCTGCCAGCGCCTTCTCACGCAACGTGTCGTCTGGCCCAGTATTAAGGCTGATATTCGGAAATGGGCTGCCCAGTGCCTGGCCTGCCAGTCCTCTAAGATACATCGACACACACGGGCTCCCTTAGAAACCTTCCCTGTGCCCAAAGGACGTTTCCAGGTAGTGCACCTCGACATCGTGGGACCTCTCCCATCATACTGCAGCAGCACCTACATCTTCACCTGCATTGACCGTTTCACCAGGTGTACAGAAGCCATTCCGATGTCTAATGCTACAGCAGCGTCACCGTCCGCACTTTCCTGCCTGGTTGGGTCTCCCGTTTCGGTCCTCCCACGACTGCCATCACTGACCGAGGAGTCCAGTTTGAGTCTCACCTCTGGCATAGTCTCCTGCAGTTCCTCGGCACTTCCAGACACCGCACTACTTCTTACCACCCTCAATCCAACGGCATGGTAGAGCGGTTTCATCGGCAGTTGGAGGACGCCATCAAGACACAGCACGACCCCTACAGTTGGACGGATGCCCTACCCTCAGTGCTCCTTGGCATCCGCGCATCACACAAAGAAGACATGGACTGTAGCCCAATGGATCTCACCCTACGCGAACCCCTTCGCCTCCCCGGGGACTGCTCACCTACTCCTAACCTCGACCACTTCACTCCTGCTGCCCATCACGACCTACTGCAAACACTACGACAAGCAGTTTCTGCATTCAAAGCTACTGCCCCACGCCAGCCTTCCCATCGTCCTGAACACATCCCTCCTGCACTACTCATCGCCGAATATGTCTTTGTCAGGCGCGAGGCTCACCACAACCCACTTCAACGCCCCTACGACAGACCCTTCCAGGTTTTTGCACTGTCAGCGAAGTTCCTGATGATCATTTGCAATGGCAGACACGACACCGTCAGCATCGATCGAGTGAAGCCAGCCACCTTACCAGATGGGCCCCCAGCCCAGCATTACCCCCAACAAACCACGCCTGCACCAGTCTACCCACACTTGCCTCTTGTAGCACCACCTCACCCACAACATTTCTGGGTACCCTCTTTTCATCCTCAGGTACCTACTGCTCCTGACATGGACCGTGCTCCTGACGAGGATCCTGCATCCATGCCTATGGACCCAGACACCCTACCCGGCGCCCCTGAGGACTTTGCACCTGCCGCGAGAGAATCACCACATTCCTCGCCTGTTCAATCTTTTCTTATCCACAACCCTCCTTCTCCCTCTGCTTCTCCCACAGATCTCGTGTCCCTAGACGGAGTCGTCACCCGTAGCAGCCGAGTGGTTCACACCACCACCTGTTATGTCTCACATGTGGAATACAACCCTACCGACAAGTTTCCTGCAGCGCTCGGAGGGGAGGGGGAGTATTGTAGTGGATACTTTCCCCTACAACTGTCACTGCCGTTGGTCGCTGATCAGCTGATCCCGCGGCGAGTTTCTTTGCCAAGCCTAGCGGTCTGGACTGCGCGCTGGTCGGCAAGCAGCGACGTTCACTTCCGGCGGACTCGTGTATACAAGCCCACAGCCTCGCCGTGAAGGGGATTTTACTCAGCGCTCTCAAACAGAGAAGACCTTTATGGTGTTATATGTAGTTATATGTAGTTTTGGGGACTGAACAGTGAGACAATGTGGAGCCTCCCGGAGGGTGGCGTCCTACCGTGGCCTAGCGAATTATCCGCCCGGACCAAACTTGGCATGGATAGCAAGTGTCATGTGGGGATCTCAAAAAAAACTCCAACCAACACGATCCGACACACCCAACCCGACCCGACCCGTTAAACCACACAGAGGTTGAAAAGTCGTATCACATCTCACGTATTATAGGTAATTTTATCCTTATCCACCACTACAAGGATCACAAGTGGCTGCGTGAACGCGCAATTCTGGTACCAAAGAATGAAACAGTGGCTGAAATCAACATGACTCTACTCAGACAGCTTCCAGGCAGTGAGACCTCATTCAAATCTGTTGATACAGTAATCGACCAGGACCAAGCAGTTCAGTACCCTGCAGAATTCCTTAATTCTTTGGAGCCCGCTGGAATGCCTCCTCACCACCTCACTCTCAAGATTGGAACTCCTATATTGCTCAAGAAATTTTGAACCACCAATCCTCTGCAATGGCACAAGACTGGTGGTGAAGAATATGATGCCACATGTACTGGAAGCTACAATACTGACAGGAAAAGCTAAAGGAGAGGACGTTTTTATACCAAGGATACCTCTCATCACCACTAACCTGACATTTGAGTTCAAGCGACTTCAGTTCTCGGTTAAAGTAAGCTTTGCCATGACCATCTACAAAAAACAGGGACAATCCCTAAAGATAGTTGGCCTAAACCTGGTGCTTCCTTACTTCTCTCATGGACAGTTCTATGTTGGATGCTCCAGAGTGGGAACTGGCAAAAACCTGTACATGCTTGCTGCTAATGGCAAAACCAAAAATGTGATCTACCTTAATGCACTACAGTGAGACATGTGGAGCCTACCAGAGGGTGGTGTCCTACCGTGGCCTAACGAAAGAGCGATTCCGCTAGTGTGTGTATATATATATATATATATATATATATATATATATATATATATATATATATATATATATATATAGCATATATATATATATACATACATATATTACATATATATATACATACATACATACATACATACATACATATACATACATGTACATACATACATATACATATACATATACATACATACATACATACATATACATACATATACATACATACATACATACATACATACATACATACATACATACATATATATATATATACATACATATATATACATCATGGTGGGGACATACATGCATACATGTATATTACTCTCTATGTCATAATACAGACACATTTAAGATACTTAATACATACATCAGTACTGCCAATGTTACATAATACATATATATACATAGATATATATATATATATATACATATATATATATATATATATATATATATATATATATATATATATATATATATATATATATATATATAAAACGCCATAGTGAGTTTCCCTTCTCACCTCCATCCTAGTGCGATCCTACATCACGTTAACCCCACTGTACACATACAACTACTATTACTTTGCTGTCACTCGGTATGAGTTATTAATGATGTCACCTAAGATGGTGAGTTCTGAGGTGACTAAAGAGGCCGATACGGGACCAGCAGGGTCGCTTAGATGTTGGACATGTGGATGGCTCCTTCTACTGCTGGAGGAGCGGAGGCAGCATCTTTTTTGGTGTCGGTGCTTGTCTGCCTCGCTATGCAGTCAGGCTAACTCGAAAGTATTGACACCATCTTGTATGGTGTTTCTCCATTCGTTACGGTGTGGAGTAATCGTCTCCCAGTTGAGGGGGTCGATTTGGCACTTTTTCAGGTTTGTCTGAACACTATCATTATACCTTTCCAGTTGCCCGCCAGTGCTACGTTTATTATTCGTGAGATGACTGTAAAGTAAGCTGCTTTGGCAGTCTACTGTCGTCCATGCGGGAAATATGGCCAGTCCAGAGCAGTTGTTCATAGATAATGATAGCCTTGATGCTCCTACAATTGGTGTCAGCAAGGATACTGGCATTTGTTCTCTTGTCTTCCCAGCAAACATGGAGGATGGAACTTAGACAACGTTGGTGAAAGTTTTCAAGTGCCTTGAGGTGCCTCCTGTATGAGACCCATGTCTCGTTGCCATATAGCAAGGTGGGGAGGACCACTGCTCGATAGCTGTGCAACTGTGTAGATAATTTCATCTCCCTACAGTTGAAGACACGGTTTCGGGGTCTTGAGATGCACATCTCATCCGACGTTGAATATCTTCATCGATGTCCGCGGTGGCGTTTAGATGGGAGCAGAGCTACCGAAAGTGGGTATCATTAGAGAGGGTAGTACCAATAAGGTGGATGGATGTTGGAGGTGTGTCTGAACCAGGAGCAGGCCGAAAGAGAATCTGAGTCTTATGTACATTCACCTGAATGCCGAAGTGTGTATATGCATCTGCATAGGTCTTCGGGATCTCCTGTAGGTCGTGTTCAGTGTGAGCAACAAGGGTGAGGTCGTTTGCATATTGAAGTTCGATAATGGAAGCTGCTGACAACTTTGTTCTTGCCCGGAGTCGTCTTATGTTGAAAAGACCCTTCACCCGGTACTCGATGTTCACCCCGCTGGCTAAATTAGCACTGGCACGGGTAAGGAAGGCAGCCAAGAAGATGGAAAAGAGAGTTGGTGCCAGTACACACCCTTGTTTAACCCCCGTTGGATGGGGAAGAACTCTGACTGAGTGCCGTTGTGCAGGACACTGCCGTTCATGCCATCGTGGAGTTCCCTTACAATGGCGATGAATTTGGGTGGGCAGCCAAAACGGCTGAAGATCCACCAGAGGGCTTCCCTGATGACCGAGTCGAAGGCCTTGGTTAGGCCTATGAAAGCCATGTACAGGTCACGACACCGTTCTCTGCACTTTTCCTGTATCTGGCGGGCAGCAAAGATTATGTCAGCGGTGCCATTTGATGGTCTAAAGCCACATTGAGATTCAGGAAAAAGTCTGTTTTAGAGGACTCGCGCAATAATCTTGTCAGCTTCGGACAGCAGCTAGATCCCGCGGTAGTTCCCACAGCCTAACCGGTTTACCCTGTTCTTATAAATATTGATGCTTTAAGAGCTTGGGGGATTTCCTCCTTTTCCCATATATTCTCCAGGAGAGTGGAGACAGCTGGTAAGCAGAGGTCCTCCTGCTTTATACACCTCGGCTTGGATTCCATCATACCCTGGGCCTTTGATATTTTTCATCTGTTTGATGGCAGTACCTACTTCATCCAAGGATGGAGGATAGCTGAGGTGGGTCAGCTCTGAATGCTGAGGAACCTACTGGGTAGTCAGGCATCCACATCGGTGTTTCGGTTGAGCAGTGAATGGCAGTGCTCTTTCCAGCACTGAAGGATAGCATTAAAGTCACCTAGGAGTACAACTTTATCTTCTCTGGGGATAGAGGTTAGACAGTCTATCAAGGTTGACATAAAAGGCCTCCTTGATGGCACCCTGAAGAAGAAGGCATGACGAGAGTGATTCAGTGGGACTCGGAGTGTCAAATGAGGCGTTCGTTGATCTCAATTGACATTTCAGTTAGCCTGTGTAGGATGCGTTGGTGGAT
Organism: Homarus americanus; assembly: GCF_018991925.1. Taxonomy (NCBI): domain Eukaryota; kingdom Metazoa; phylum Arthropoda; class Malacostraca; order Decapoda; family Nephropidae; genus Homarus; species Homarus americanus. The sequence goes on from NW_024737042.1 coordinate 13,597,033, forward strand.
GGCAAAGCCAATTCCATAAATGCGGCTTCTCTCCACAGCAGGCTTACCCTTTCAGAAGAAGGTATAGCCGCCCACCGTTCTGCGAGTCAACCCTCGTCTGGGAGCCAGGACTCACTAATGGCTGCTATGTCGGTGTTCTACCTAGCCAGCTCTTTTGCCACAAGGGCGGATCTTCTTTCAGGACACTCATTTGTGCCAGTAGCCAGAAGGGTCCTGACATTCGATGCAGCAACCATGAGAGGTTACATCGTTTGTTTTTCTTTGGATCTGTGATTACGATTGTGTTTTCGACCCCATAAGGATGACATTGCCGGGTGCGGTTGCCCAGTCAAGTTCGTTATTTAAGCAGCCTATGTTTAGGGCACCTTTTCTAGACCCCTCGCCCTGTGGGATGAGCAAAGTAACTTCTCGAAAGGGCTGCTCAGTGCATAAACGACCATCTTATCTGTGCCGCCCATGTGTAGAGTTGTGACTAACTCTCGGCAGTCATCTCTACCTGTTCCCGTCGCCACTAGTCCTTCGTCATAGGACTTCTGGGGGTATAGGGGTTTTCATGATGATGAGCTGGATGATGGCTGCCTATGAGTTGATTTATGTGGCGAGGCAGGAGCACAGGCTGCAACCACACATCTTGGCTCTCCCTTTTGCTGATCCAATGGTGCAAGTGTTGCAACAACTAGGGGAGGGAGAGTTGCAATGGACCACCGATAGCCCAGTTTGTTAGGTTTCGCCCCAGTAGCCTGTCCATCATGCATTGCCTTCGTCCGCCGGTGTAGTCGTTGGGTTTCCATGGTGGTCACCTCTTCTGCCTATACGGCTGTTGGGGTCTTGTTGGAGCTCTGTAAGCATGTCTGCCTGAAGCGGGGCTGCACCGCAGATTTTTTGTTCGGGGTTTACTCTCATAGCCCTTATACCCACCAAGGTTAATCTTCAAGAAAGTGGGGCAATGGTTGGTAGGCACAGGACGTGTCCACATGCCAGTGGGCCTATGCGCCGTCCCTCTGGGGCCCACTACTACCCCGAGATCCCCTGCTGGTTTAGCCTGGGCCCACGAGGCACCCAGTTACCATGTGTTGCCACGAGGAGGCACACCAGGAGTCTTGGTGGTGAAGAGGCTGTGTACTGGCAGTGGAAGACTTATGCAAGTTGCTTCCCTGTTTGCCACGAGGGCTAGCCAGCGGCGGGGGCTGAAAGTGAGAAGAAGCAAGCAGTGCTTGCACCTTAACACTAACATAATGCTGCCACACTAGACGCATTTCACAAACCTGTGTGAGAATACATACATACATACATACATACATACATACATACAGTACATACAGTACATACACTACATACATACATACAGTACATACATACAGTACATACAGTACATACAATACATACAGTACATACATACATACATACAGTACATACATACTGTACACTGTACAGTCGTGAACAGAAGTCCTGTCGTCCCTTCTGCTGCTCCACGAACCCTGAGATTCAGACTCATGAATCCGACGCATTTATGGGCAGAATAATGCACCAGTGTCTACTGCTTCGGGTTCATGAGTCTGAATCTCTTGGTTTGCGGAATAGCACAAGGGGCGACAGGACTTCTGTTCACGACTGAACATACATACTGTACATACATACATACGTGGATGACTGCACAGTGGGGGGTTACAGTGGACAACACCTCACCGGACTACTCATCGCTACAAGGCACCCTGGACAAGCTACAGGCATGGACTACTGAGATGAAGGTCACCATCAACCACACCAAAACCATAGTCATGCACATCAATACCGCCACCACGCCAGTGCAAGCTCTAGCAGTTACAGTGGGTGCCCATCCTCTCCAGTTAGTGCAGTCTGCCAAACTCCTGGGTGTTACCATAGACCACAAACTGGACTGGAAGGCCCATGTTAACAACACAATCAAGGCAGCCTCGTACAGACTCTACTGTACATGCTACGGCGACTCAGGTCACTTGGGGCACTCACGCCAGAGCTGATGACTATCTACAACGCCTTTATTCTCCCCAAACTAACGTATGCATCACCAGCCTGGTCGTCTTCTCTCAACTCTACCCAACAACGTAGGCTAGAGAGGGTACAGAAAATGGCCTGCAGAATCATACTCGGCGCAGACTACTCCGGCTACACCAACTCTCTCTCCACCCTGGAAATGCCATCCCTCAGTGACCTCCACCACCAAGCACTAGCAAGGTTTGGCAATGGACTATTTCACCATCCTCGTCATCGCCACCTCCTGCCACCGGCAGTCCCCCGCCCACCTCGCGCAGTCCGCCACTACAACAAAATTCAGCCCATAAGAGCCCACACTCATAGATATAAGAATAGCACCATCCCATGTATTGTTAAAATAATAAACAACTCATGATTTATGTACTGTAGAGCTCTGTAAATGTATTCAATACATATCATTATGTCTAAATTAAATGTAAGTTTGTATATTTTCAGCCACCGGCTGCGACTCTTAATAAACCGTTTATTATTATTATTATTTTATTATAACAGACAGACAGACAGACAGACATATTCAAGCAAACACACACACAAAGCATCAAACAAATACTCAATCACACACACACACACACACACACAGCCGTATCAGTAACGAGCACGTCTTTATACGTGTTTGATGCGGGTAATCCATCAGGTGATAACAGCGAGGTCGTTATCCCTGTCATTTCCTCATGTCACGTTGAATGACCAATAAGTGACGACCAAAAACCGAGATAATTGCTCTCGTTAACTTGATGATGCGTCACTTTCCAGTCAGTGAGTTATTAGCCTCGTAATGTGCTGTAATTAGTAGCCTGGTATTAGCTCAGATTGAAAGCGAGGGTCGCCTATTGTGTGGCCATAGCGATAGCCTTTAGATCAGGTTACGTTTTGCAGCTAGGGAGGAAAACAGGTCACAAAAGAGGTCGGCCTGGATTGGTGATAAAGTGAAAAGTGTGATTCGTTCTAGATTAGGTTAAACTATGAGTCGTTCTGGACACAGACCAACACAGACACTCACTAACAGACACAGACCAACACACACTCACCAACAGACACAGACCAACACACACTTACCAACAGACACAGACCAGCAGACACAGACTAACACAGACACTCACCAACAGACACAGACCAACGCAGTCATTCACCAACGCACACTTAACAACACACCAACACTACATCGGTGTGTATATAACAGCTACATGTCAGCCAGTCATCTACGTCACATTAACATAACGCAAGTTTTTCGCCATGTCGAGAATGTCACATTCCAGCAGGCTGCTACAGCAACATCTGTGGCGTAACGACCCTTTTGTAGTTACTTCCGAGTAGCAAGGGCTGGCGGGCACCATTAGGGACAACTTTGTACCTCCAATTACATGGGGAAAGTTTGCCACGGGTGAACATGAAAAGACCCTTCCAAGATATGTGGTTCAGTTGAATCTTGAATGATGGTGGTTGCTGGGTAAAGAACAGCGTGTGTTATTATGCTTCACTATACCGAGTTTGAATAACGCCACCAGGAGCCTCTTATTGACGTGGTGGTGGTGGTAACTTGGGCTGTATTTCTCTCTTGAATACATCTGACAGAGCATTTGTTTAAAGAATAAAAAAATACTTACAAAGAGAGAGGAATGAATGTGATAAAGGAATTAGTGAGCAGTAAATGTTGCTCAGATTGTTTTAGGTTTAGCAGTCATATTATGCTATGACATCGACACGAAAATGTCTATATTTTGTGTTCCCAAGGGATTTTACCAGTAGAATACTCCATGATTTTTTTCTATGTTGATAGCATTTTATGTGTCCATCAGCTAATTTCAGACATGTACATTTGCCTCAGGAATGTTCAATTAGGTGCTTAGGAACCTTTACCAACTCTCTTCCTGCTCTTCTGCATTATTAAGTGAGCTGCCGAAACGTTTTAGTCTCTCTTGGCAAGTCTGGGTGCCGGCCACCCCTTAGACGTTGTCAGTTGCTTGGCAGTGTCTGGTACAGCCTTTTCCACTTCCAGCTGGCACAATCAACGTTGTCAATGCACCCTCTCTGTGTGGTGTGAACCCCGGCAGTCTCGACCCTTGAATCCAAAGCATTCACGAGCTTGGGAGAGAGGGGGGCAGGGGGAGGACTGGGGCCAGTGTGTGACTGGGTGGTGCACAGTGGTGCCAAACCCAGAAAATTTGGCCAAAACCCTAAGTGAACAAATTTAATAAAAATTCATTCTTAAGATAAACAGATTTGGGGGTTCATAACACCATTATAAAAAAATGGATGGGGTGAGTAGTTTTCAATTTAGAGTGCATTTAAGTAGCTGCACAGAAACTGCAAATGCCTGTTTTGGGTTCTGGATACCTCTTGTAATACTAAAACTATTTTGTATCAGATTTTGCATGTCAGATACCAAAAAATACATTGTGCCATATGTTGCATATTCGTTGCATGTTGCTGCTACGAGCCTTTGTTCCTGAGCTGGACACCTTACCAGGAACTGGGCGGTAACCGACCCCCACGGACTCGTACGCTCTGTTTACTTACATTCCACCTCATGTTTAGCCAATTGCTACTGCATTATTCAGTCTCACTCGGGTATTCTACATCACTATAGGAGAGGAGTGCGCAAACGCAGTGTTGGAATGCACAATAATTTGACAAGAAACACCAACAACCAGCAATAATGAAACATTATCAATCGCCACACTCATAGAACAGTTACATAAATATAAAACAATACCCTAACAATCACCCTATTCCTACCACATAGAAATGTACATAAATATTATAAACTTACATTACATTCCAAGCCAGAGTAACACAATTTGCTATCAACCACAACCAGCTCTGCCGACCAGCGACCACCCTCGTCCGACCCCGGAAAGCTCTGCCCTCCTCCCTCGTGCACCGCTTCATTACAACTCCGTTCGAGATCTGAACAACACAGATATTAAGCTCCGAAGAGCCTAACCATGATCCCAATCTATGAGCCAAAGACTCAAGACTCAAGACAGGAATGAGTGTAAAATAGTCTGTAATAATACTAGCTGGAACTTCAAGGCACAGTGACGTCATTTTATGTAGTCCAGAATTTGGATGGTGTTACAGTCGTACTTATGTGACGTCACGTTGTCGTCTGCATGTTTTCAAAATCTTGGACTACAGCCAAGAATAGCCATTTCATAATCAGTAAAATTATTGATGACATCATTATATTTCAGTTTAACTTTGTTGACATAGATGCTAAGAAATTCGTCATTTTATTGAAGAAAAAAGTGGATACTTTTTGGTTAATTTTTAGAAGATTATGGATACGGTTTTTACCTCTTTAGTACTTCTGTGGATACGTTTTGAATTTTCCCACTGGCAACACTGTAGTGACTGTAGCCAAGATTTCTGGACGCGCAGTTCAACATGCCGGGTAATTAACCTCTTGTGAGTTACAGAGAAAATGTGCAATTACAGTATTTATTGAAATACATTTCAAATCAGAGGCAGCAGCTTCATCAGTCACTCCGACTCACTTGATACGAATTTGACAGATGTCGCAGATGGCAAAATGGCTTTGACATTTCCAGAATATTCGTGAAAAACTGTGAGGAATTGCACAGAAGTTATCGAGTGTGCCTTTTTTCCTTCATACTATATATATATATATATATATATATATATATATATATATATATATATATATATATATATATATATATATATATATATATATATATATATATACTGTATATATATATATATATATATATATATATATATATATATATATATATATATATATATACTGTATATATATATATATATATATATATATATATATATATATATATATATATATGCTGACAGGAAAACACAGTTCCCAAGCGCTTTCGTGTAATTCATCTTCAGGGGTGAGATACAGACTAGAGAGAAAATACAACCAAGGTGTATATATAACAGAGGAGGTGAGACCAGGTCCACAATGGTCAGGTATTAGGTATGACCCTATCTTTAAATAGCACACAACGGTTGGTGGTCAGGTCAGATGGTCAGGTGACTCGGCCTTCTCACCTGGTTACAAATCTTCTTAATTACAAAATTGTCCAGCTTGTACATGCCGTTACTCAAATTCATGTTGAATGCTTCGGTATGTTTAATAAGACTAGATTCTATGCAGGGCCAGCGCTACCCACTAGGCGAACTAGGCGATCGCCTAGGGCACAACATCTGGGGGCGCCACAAATTCAGGGCAAACTTGGATAAAATTAAAAATGAAGGGAAAACTGTGGTGGACACTGTGGTGGAGCCGTGGAGGTCAGGCAGGATGTTAGAAGAGGCGAGGGTAGGTAGACATAGCCGACTGTGTTTTCTTTTAATATTATTCGTTAACCGGAGGGACAACAGGTCCTTATCTTTGGCGGCCTGGAGAACTGTCGAGGCAGTGACCTGAAGGCTGACATCTGAGACCCTTCTTCCCAACTCCACCATCTCCTCCTCCACCCTGCCAGGGCAGCTGAGCCTTGGCCCTCTTTGTTGGGATGAGGCAAGGTTACCTGACCTCTGAAGTTTACGTCAAGGTTATTGACTTAATGTAATAACAATAATTGGTTATTTGCATGGGTGAAGTAATAAAGCCACAAGATGAAAACAATGTAGTAATGGGTTACTGTACCTACATTAGCTTATCAAAACTTTCAAGGGGGCGCACATCTAAAGGCTTGCCTAGGGCGCCAAATCATCTTGCACCGGCCCTGATTCTATGATGTTCCTACTATCAATTGAATTACATGGTAATACTGAGGAGGCATTATCCCAGTCAATGCAATGCTTGTTATCCCTCAAATGAACAAACAGAGCATTGGATTCCTATGTCCTTACACTGTATTTGTGTTGTTTAATTCTAGTTGCAAGATCTTTACCTGTCTGGCCTAAGTAAAACATATTATATTCCTTGCAAGGAACTTTATAAATGCAACCAATTGTTTTGTTGAGTTCTTGATTAACATTTGTTTAACAATCATGAGTTTAAATACCCACATTGACGTTCCAGGTTTTTAGTTGTGAAGGAATGTGTGAGAAATTTTTGTGAAATGGTAATATTAAATATTCTTATGGTCATGGGTGGAGCCCAGGATCAGTTCTATAAAGGTTTTCTTAGTAATGTTTAGGCATTTGTCTTATGAAAAGATCCAAGGTATTTAAAGTTTGAGCCAATATTACATATATATTTGTATTCCTCATCGATGAATTCCGGACTGCAAATTCTCAAGGCATAAAACATTGTTGAAAATACTGACTGTTTGACTTTATTATGGTGGGCAGAATAACAATGAATGTATGAACACACATTAGTTGGTTTTCTATAAATACTGAACTTAAAAGTGTTACCTATTCTGTGTATCAGACAGTCTAAGATAATAATTACAGTCTTGCTCTAATTCAGTGAATTTGATCGGAGGGGCTAAGTTGTTAAGTTATGGCAGGAAAGCTTTTAGGTCCTCATTACATGGCCAGAGACATAATACATCATCAACATATCTAAACCAGACTGCTGAAGGTGGTAAAATATTACTAAATAGTTTCTTTTCAAGAATTCCATATATAGGTTGCTTAATACAGGTGAGAGTGGATTCCCATTGCCATACCAAATTTTGAGCATAATATTCTCCATTGAATTCGAATTTGCAATCCTTAATACATAGTTTGATGAGTTCGATGAAGTCGTCTTTCGAGACAGGCAGTGAAATATCATCCAGAATCTATGAGGACTCTAGTAAATCATCAACTGGGACCTTTTAAAGTGATGTTACATCAAAACTGACCAGTTTAAAATCATAATTAATGTGTAAGTTATTGAGTTTATCAACCAGATCCATATTATTCTTGATATTGGAGTTAGAAATGTTGCCAACTAGGGATTTAAGAAAGAAACTAACCATTTAGATAGTTTATAGGATTGACCCAACTGAGCTAATGATGGGTTCTTGCTGGGTTATTGGGTTGTGGGTCTTGATTACACCGTACATGTATGGCAGTGGAGGGACGTTGAAGTAAGATGTTTAATGAGAGTAGCTTTGCCTCTCAATAGGGACTTCAGTTTTTGTTGAACTGGGTGTTGACAGTGTTAGAGAGGATTATTTATGAGTTTAGAATATGTTGTAGTATCACATAAAAGGTCATACATTTTAGAGATATAGTCATCTTTGTTTAAAATCACTACTGTGTTGGCTTTATCTGCTTTAGTGACATGTAGATCCTTATTTTTCTAAAGGGCTTGGATTGCTTCAGTGAATCTTTCTGGACAGTTTGGAATGCAAGGCTTGGACATAGATGCATACACAACACCTTTACACATGTTCACTTCTTCACTTGTCAAATTACTGAATTTCTCCAAATTGCAAAATGCTCTGGCACTCCTTATTAGAAATAGTGACTGGACTAAGGATGCCAATCACAACTGTGTAGTGAATCTCTCCTCTAAACAACTAGACAATGATACCTTGTGTGCCCTCGGCTATGGTTTAAGTTTTGATGGTTCTAACAAGGGAGTCGACAGTGTTGACATAGCCAGAGCATTTTGCAATTTGGAGAAATTCAGTAATTTGAACTTGAAGTGTGGAAGTTAACCCTCGTATCTGGAGGATGAGGTCCTCATTTTCCCGATCCAAATGCGATCCCGTCGAGACCAGACCCGGAATCGCAGCAGACAAGCAAGGGGCAGAAACCATCTGCTTCTTCCTTAGCAAGAGGGGCAGCAAGGAGGGCTATTAGTTCAGCCTGAGTGGAGGATGCCCCGTCAAAATTTCTGAGAGACAGTTTGATAGGCTCAGGGGCATCAGGACGGGAGATGTAGACACCAGTCCCGGCCCGACCTGTACGGGGTCAACAGAACCATCAGTGTAGAGGACCCTACCTGGGGACCAGTGGGCGATCCTGAGAGGAGTTATTTGCAGAGAATAACAGGGCTCAAGTGGGATTTCGGGAGCGGTCCACTGAGGGCAATCACTTCAGGTTGAAAATCCAGCCAGGGAGAAGGAGACGAACCAACAGCAGGTGACAACAATATCAAGCAGGAGGTCGTTCCTGAAGGGCTCGGATGAGTGACCTCGCCACTGTCTTTAGAGGAGGTCGGCCCCCAGACAGCAAGAGTCAAATTGGCTTGGACATAGTTGCCCCCAGGATCCAGTAGAATGGAAATGGCAGTTTTAGGTAAAACTCCTGGACACGATCTTGTAAGAGGAAAGAACAAGTTCGGTATATTGAGAAGTAAAGCGTGTCCACTGAGGGAGCCCAAGGATGATATGAGCAGCTTTCCTCTGGATCACTGAGACGCGTTGACAGCAGTCCGACTAATGTTGACAGGGCAGGCGCAGGATGACACAGGAACGGACAAAGGACTTGTACATGCTGAGAAGTACAGGGATGGTGGCACCAAGGGAACTGCATGTGGAGAGGGGAGAAAGACGCCGAAAGCATATGTCTCGAAGATAGCGGACTTCAGGGATCTGACGTGTGCAGTACATACACACCCAGGTATTTTGTCTCATTAACCCAGTCCAAGGGCATTTCTGATAAGAGAAGGGTGGAGGTACAACTCGACCGTGCCACATGGCTTTTGTTTTGCAGTTGAAAGAAGGAAACCAAGTGAATCACACTCTGAGACCAGATCAAGGGCTTCCTGCATGCTGAGGTAGTCAGGGGCTTGGAGGAGACATTGTCGGCATATCCTGAGTGGACAACTTGTCGGCCACGGGAGATGCAATGGAGTGCATGAGTGTAAAAAGGTGGGATCTGGAACTCCACCTTGAGGGTTCGAGGTTCATTTCTGAACAGGAGATATAGAGCCTTCAACGCGAACCTGGGCCTGACGTCCAGTGAGTAAGAGGCGATCCATTGAAGAAGTTTCCTTTAACCCCTAACCGCGCAAGTTCAGCTAAAATGAGGACAGCCTGAGCCATATCAAAGGCTCCTTTGATATCAAGGAAGAGGAGACGCGGCAGTCTGATTGCAAAAAAGGAAGCAATGGAGGGTGCTGTGCTGCAATGTTGTATGAAACCATTGAGGGAGTTGTGGAAGCCGCCTATGGTGTGAAGAAGGCGACGATGGAGTATCCTCTCCATCATCTTGCAAACACAGGGGGTAAGACTAATGGGTAACTATTTCCCAGGATCTCCCGGCTTAGGGATGGGGATAATAGTGGCATTTTTCCAGTTAGACGGGAGAACCCCATGTTCATAAGACATATTTGTAGGTTATGTATCTAAGCTACTGTGCCGAGTAGTAACCTTGTATATAAGCTACTGTGCCGAGTAGCACCTATGTATATAATTACGTGGCAACACTGCATGTGTTATGTGGCAACATTGCCCCGGTGCTGCCATATGGCAAGGCAGTCTCAGTCTGACTTCGGGCCGCGGCATGGCACACGCTAGTCACCACTTGTATTTCCTATCCGTTAATAAATGGACTTCAGTGTTACCCGTGTTTCCCTACCATCACTGCTTTCTTCAGGGAACACTTGGAACCTTCAACCGTAATCGCTGAATGGTTTAGTTAAAAACTGTTGTATTACAAAATATTCCTCCTAATTGACTTGAATAAATACTTGAATGGAAATATACAATATTTTTGTTGAAACTACCCGTTTCAGTGTAAAGTGTCGTAATATTAAATGGTAAACAATTTGCTCGCACTGGTGTTTGGCAAGCAAGAGCTCAGTTTTATAGGACGTGAGCCGCTTTTTACTGAAGGTTTTGTTGTTCCATTACCTCAAAAACTGGGTCGACCTATAAACGAGGAATATCATAAATTAACGATTTCTTGGTCAAAAATCAGGGTCGACCTATAAGCGAAGGTTACAGACGAGTATATACGATACAGTATTACCCGCCTAACGGTTTCACACTTAACGCGCTTTTATCATATCTGTGCTCCCAGAGCTGAACTTTCACTTAACACGGATTTTTTCCACATATCGCGGTGAGTGTCCGCCTGAGACGCTATTTTAGATTTGCCCCACCGCCACCCTGCCTGACTGCCTGTTTTAGCTCCATAAAATTCATACAAATTACCCGGCAGAATATAATTTTTGCTGGAATTCTTATAATTTGGTGATCATTTTGAATATAAACATCATATATTTTGCATTAGACATACAAATTTTAGATAAAAATTTTTCTCCAAGTAACTATATTATCTTTTGTGCAAAATATATGACATTTATATTCAAATATTCCCATCTTACAAGGAATCCAGCAATGTCAATTATATTATCCTAACTTTAATTTGAGGTATTATTTATTAAAATTTAGTGGTTATCCCACATCTCCTTGGGACGGTTGGTGGGGGGGTGGGGGAGGGAGGACCGACCGACCATCTGTTACCCGTGAAGAATTATTTTTTTTTATTAAATGAAGATATTTGTTTTAGCTCATAAAATTCATACAAATTACCCAGTCAGAATATAATTTACATTGCTGGAATTCTTATAATTTGGTGATCATTTTGAATATAAACATCATATATTTTGCATTAAACATAGGCTACAATTTTAGATAAAAATTTTCTCTAGTAACTATGTTATCTTTTATTGCAAAATATATTTATATTCAAAATATTCCTGGTCTTACAAGGAATCCAGCAATGTCAATTATATTATCTAACTTTAATCTGAGGTATTATTTAATACTAAATGTTAAAAACTCTGGAAGGGAGGATTGGTGGGGGGTGGGGGAGGTTGGGACTGACAGCGGTTGGAAGAGGCAAGGTGGGGACTTTGATTGACAGATAGTGTAGTGAAGATTATTTTTTATTAACTGAAGATATTTGTTTTAGCTCATAAAATTCATACAAATTACCGGTCAGAATATAATTTACAATGCTGGAATTCTTATAATTTGGTGATCATTTTGAATATAAACATCATATATTTTGCATTAAACATACAATTTTTAGATACAAATTTTTCTCTAGTAATTATATGTTATCTTTTGTGCAAAATATATGACATTTATATTCAAAATATTCCTGGTCTTACAAGGAATCCGCAATGTCAATTATTATCTAACTTTAGTTTGAGGTATTATTTATTAAAATTTAGTGGTTTCCCCAAAAATTTCTCTGAGAGGGAAGAGCCAGTGAGTGTAGTGTGAGAAGAGGGGAGGAGTTGAGTCCATTATTTGAATGGACATTAACTTAGCGACTGTATTTCTCTATTTCTCTTAAGTATTAATTGTATGCATGTACCATCATAAAATTAAGATGTTATTTTACTACAACATAGGTATGTGCCTTAAAAGTGGAGTTTGAGGTCGGGCGGTTTCTTTGGAATTAATCCCATATGTTCTGTTGTTCATAGCCTTGGTTCACTTAACGGGACCTCTGGGTTCAATTGACGCGTTAAGTGAAATTCACTAACTGTATATATATATATATATATATATATATATATATATATATATATATATATATATATATATATATATATATATATATATATATATATATATATATATATATATATATATATATATATATATATATATATATATATATATATATATATATATATATATATATATATATATATATATATGTTAAGTGATCCTCAGTTAATCTGAAACAGTTACCTATAAGATTCTTAACTCGGTTAACGAATAAACCCTCGACACTAGAGTTTTTATGGCCGACTTCAACATATGTTTCACTTGCATTTGGCGGTCCACCAGCTGTAGTATTAGTCCGCCAATACAGTAATCAGTTTTAGGGTTTAAATTCTACTATTTTAGTAAATATCAAGAAATTTATACTATTCAATAATTTTAAAAGTTTAATTTAAATTTTTAGTCATTTTAACAATTTTGAACATAATTGAAGGTAAGGAAACTAGTTTCATGCCATCCAGCCTGGCAACACACCAAACAGGAGTTAGTCTCTCTGTCTTTCAGAACATCTTGCTTGAGACTCTCTTCAACTAAACGCTTTTTTTTTGTTGTTTGCAACAAATTATTGGTCATTTTGAAATTTATTTTCCATATTGACAAATATATAATGCAGTGCAGTGTTGATTTAAAAGAAAATAATTTTGAATTACACCAAGAGAACTGAAATTTATGGGTGAATGGCGCCATGGGGTGACTTCTCTTCCACCCCAATGCCTTCTTCTCCCTCCACCCCATTCTAATCCCATCATCATCATCATCATCATCCAGGAGCCTTCTACATGCACACCTCAAAGTAAGTGTACTTTTTCTACTTTTTTGTTGAATTTAGGCAATTTTCGGTGAGCTGGAACCACTTACCCAAACACCCATTGAAACAATGGTTTCGGTTAACGAGTTTTTCAGTTAACGAGTTTTTCGGTTAACGAGCAACCTGCTGGTACGGATTGTGCTCATTAACCGAGGGACCACTCCTCTCTCCCCATCTGCCCAGCGTTGCTGGAATCCTTGTAAAACAGTGAATAGTTTTAATATAAACGTCATGTATTTTGCACAAGAGATAAAAATTAATCACCTGTATCACATTGTGTGATTTAAGAGTAAAAAAGTGTATATGTAATGATATATATTCCACATACACGTAAGTATAAATACAAAGTTTATGTGATAATCGGACAACGTCCATTTCGGTTAACGTCACATTTGTTTCCAAGACATTAACAGGGAGATAGCCAGCAAGCGGGGAAGAGGGGGGAGCAGGGAAAGCGGGAGGTGAGGTGACAGAGTGTCTGGTGTTTGTTTATTTATTTGAGATATGATTTGACAGTTGGCACTGAAGGCCTGCGTGTTTATTTATCATTACTTAAGAGTGACTAAGCTCTTCTCATAATTTGCCACCCAAACGACCTGGGTGAATATAACTTACATTGCTGGGATTCTTGTAAGATAGTGATTTATTTAAATACCTGTATAAACACTGTATATTTGCAATAGACATAAAAATTTTAGTACCATAATCATTTAGTACATGTACAGTACAGGTTTGCACTTAGGTCCATTATTAACAGAGGGACCACTGTATTGCAGTGTACTTGTACTGTACAATATTGACTAAGTTAACTAGATAACGTACACAACTAATGGTTGGTAAAACTTGTCAAGTAAGTGAGTGTCAAGTCTGTCAGTATGAGTGGCACTTGTGAGTGCTTGTGTCCCCCATCATAGGAGTCCGTTTTCTCTCGCTTCAGGACTTCTGAGTCCTCCGTTTTCACTCTTAATCTTAGAGTGCACCAGAGACTTCGTTATTCCTTAGTAATGACACAGAATTTGAAATTGCAACCCAATTGCAACTGGGGTTGTAATTGTTAAGACAATTAGATATGTCTGATTACAGCAAATGTGTTATTGTCAATTTCTAGGTGAAATATTTTATCCTCAATAGATAGTAGGTTAACATTACACCTGGAGGCAAATGCTACTAAAGCCTAAGGAAGGATATTCCTTTAACACAATACCTGGTCAGTATAAGGATCATGTGTCTCCATCAGGGGGTTGTGGAGTGGTGGTCCAGCAGGCGCCACGGAAGGTTTGGGGGAGGTGAGGGCCACGGACGAGGCGTAATGACGTTGTTCGGTCGAAGTTAACCGGCGCATGACTGCATAGGTACTCCTGAGCATGCCGCTCCAATCTATCATCGCCGGTTAAAGTCCTAGATACATGAAAACCGAATGGACGTTGTCCGATCATCACATAAATTTTTATTTATACTACGTGTATGAATACTATATACGTGCGACATACACTTACTCTAAATCATCATCAAATGTGACAGCATTAATTTTATCTCTTGTGCAAAGTACATGACGCTATATTAAAATTATTCAACGGTTTTACAAGGATTCCAGCAACGCACGGTGATGGGGAGAGAGAGGGGAGGGAGAATGAGGGGCGTGGGGGAGGGGGAGTGTAGTACGTTTGACAGTGCTGGCACAGGCCCAGGTCTAACGCGTGTATATTTGTCAAATGGCGGACTAAGCCTTCTCTTATAAAAAAAGCCAGTGAAATGACCTGGGTGAATATAATTACCATTGCTGGGATTCTTGCATATACTGATTAATTTGAATATAAACATGCTATAATTGCACTCCTGACAAAACAATTTAGTACCGTAATCAAAAGTAGTACATAGCACCTAGTCTTTGTACTAAGGTCATTTATTTCTATTATGCTTTCTTATAGTATATGTGTGCATGTAAATGGATGAAAATAAATGAAGAAATCTATGTAACTCACCCAAAAATATAAAGTTAAAAAACTTTTTTATAAAATGTAATACAGTACTGTACACTAATGTACAAATAATTTTATTCTTTTGAGCAAAATATATGATGCTTATATTCAAATTACACAGGTCTTGTATGATTCCAGCAATGCAAATTATAATTCCTAACTTTAGTCTGAGATATTATATAAAAAATAAAAACTGTGTTTACAAAACTCCTGGCTGGGGGGCGGAGGAGGAGGGAGGAGCCAGCTAGCTAGCGAGGGGGTTGGGGAGGTGGGGAGTTGAGGTGAAAAGTTTGAGCCGAAGGTCTCTTGTGTGTTTATTTAACAGTCCTACTAAGCTTCTATTTAAAATGCCAGTGATATGACTTAGGGAGAACAGCACTAATATTGCTGATTCTTTTTGTAAGATACTGATTTATTTGAATATAAACATGTTGTAATTCGGACTAGACATAACAATTTTAGTACCAGAATCATTCTAGTCTATGTGCACCCAGCTTTTGCACTAAGGTCATGTATTTCTGTTATACGCTTTTTTAGTATGTGTGTGTGTATGTAAATGATGAAAATAAATGAAGAAAATTTATGTAAATCTATCCAAAATACAGTTGAAAAACTTATAAAATGTACTAAGATTTATATCGTGAGCAAAAGAGTGATGCTTCTATTTAAATTAACCTCTGTCTTGCGGGCGATTTCAGCAATGGAAATTATATTATTCTAACTTTAGTCTGAGATGGATGAGAGAAGGAACATAAAGAAATCAATGCCAATCTTTTGTCTGGGGAACACAGGGAGGAGGTAGCCAGCCGAGCGTGGAGGTGAGGTGACAGAGTGTCTTTATTTATTTGGAGATAAGATTTGACAGTTGGTGCTGAAGGCCTGGGTGTTTATTTATCATTACTTAAGAGTGACTAAGCTCTTTCTCATAATTTAAGCACCCAAACGACCTGGGTGAATATAACCAATATAGCTTGGATTCTTGTAAGATAGCAATTTATTTGAATACCTGTATAAACAAGCTATTTGGCAATAGACATAACAATTTTATTCATCAGTAATCATTTTGTTACGGTGTTTATCAGGTCCATTGCTTAGCGTGCCAATATATAAATTCACTAGATAACGAAGCCTGGCAGCACAATCTAGCAAGAATACGTGATGCATAATGCGGACTGTGCCCGCCGAGGGCCATTTAGGTTCGCTATCATTCCATTATTTGGAATGTTTTTTTTTCAATTTAAAAATTTAATTGTTTATTCCTTTGATAGTGAAGGATCCTAGTGCTGTCACTTGGTACCCCTGGTACCATAACACCAGAAGCAACTGGCCAGTGTCACAAGTATATACAATACAGTACAGTCATCCCTGATTATCGCTACTTAATTGGGGACCCTCACAATCTAAAGTACAGAACCCAGGATTTACTCTAATTGGTTCAGTACCCAAGACCCAACCCCAAGTTTATTTTACGAGTGATGACCCACTAAATATATATATAATGTTATGAAAATACTGTAAACACACATAGGCATGGCTAGGTTTATTATAAAAATGATGAAAAGGGCACGCTTACTGTAGTTCACAAACATGGGTAGCTATGCTTTTTTTTTATTGGTCCCCGTCATACGAGAAATGTTTTCTTCTCACATCAGACGCCTGAGTCCTCCGCTTTTCTCTAATCCTAGAGTGCAACCAGACTTCGCTAGTTTTAGTAATGCCACAGAATTTGAATTAGAATTCAATTGCAACTGGGGTTGTAAATTGTTGAGGCAACTAGATATGTCTGATTACTACAAATGTGTTATTGTCAATTTGTAGGTGAAAGATTTTTATCCTCAATAGATGTAGTTGTCATTACTCCTGGAGGCAGCGAAAAAGACTAAGGAAGGAAGCATATTTTAACACTTAATATCTGACCAGTATGGGGCGGATCATCGTGTTCCATCAGGGGTTGTGGAGGGTGGTCCAGCAGGCGCCACAGATTATTATTTTTGGGGGCCGCCACGATATATCGAACGTGTTCGCCGATCGTTAACCGGCGATGACTGTATATATAAATATATATATAATCATCCAACCCATGGATCAAGGTGTTATTGCTGCTTTTAAAAGTGTTATTTACTGCTAACCTTCACTTAGGCTGTTGCTGCTACTGAAGGCAAGAAAACTCAGAGAGTTTGAAGGACTACAACATTTTAATGCAAAGAACATAGCTGCAGCATGGGATGAGGTTACAGGTCAGTGCATCGAGGATCTTATTGAACAGGATGCACAGAAAATTGCAGAGGAAGAAGAGAGACAAAATGTAAAAGAAGAACCTGCACCCCCTGCTACTATTAATAAGGGGATGCAAATGTTTGAAGAAATGGATCAAAATGTTGAGCGTTTTGCAAAAGTTGAGACTAATCCAAGATGCACTTGCTTGCTACAGGGAGATTTACAATGAAAAGAAAAGGCAAACTGTGCAGTCTAAATTGGACATATTTTTTAAGAAGTCCCCCCACTGCTGTCTCCTCACACCCCACCACTGCTGCCTCTTCACTCCCTAAAGATGATCCAATACCTTCAACAAGCAAACACTGTATGTTAGCCTGTCTGAAGAAAGCGAACTTGATGACCCACCCAGCCCTGTCTCCTCCTCTGCTTCATCTAATTAATGTAGTCTCCATGTTTAATTAAAAAATTATTGGGGCCCCGTGTGCATTCAGCTGACTACTTTAAAGGTAAGTGCACAGTAACACTTTATTAATTTTTCATTATTGATTACTTTTACTCTACCGTATTTAATTTTAGATTTTCTATGTATTATTTTTTGCATTTTCGACTTACGACCAATTCGACTTACGACCTGGATGTCAGTCCCTAACCCCGTCGTAAGTCGGGGATTGACTGTATATTGTATTTACATGCACAAAATCACATGTTTTCACCTACAAAACCACTTTAAAATCACTTTCAATAATTGTATGACAAAACATACTAAAGAAAAAAATCCACAAAATATCCTTGTAAAATAGGGGTGCGTCTTATGCGGTGGTGCATTTTATATGCTGGCAAATACGGTACTTATACAACATAATTAAATAACACTCACCACATCATTAAGAACAAGCCTGGTCATCATTACATGTCCCCAACGAGGGTATGGAGACTCTTGAAGGTGGAGTGGATACGTCACTCTGATTCCCACACAGCCTCTGGGAATCTCATATTGCTTCACAATGTCAAGGTTCATCTCCAGAGACATGATTTTCCTGGGTGCCTTGGCCTTCCCAGACATTTTCAAAATTACGCTGTTCATTTAGCAGTCACAAAAAACAGAGCGAAAGCACTTGTCACAAAAACAGAGTGAATGATTAAAATGTTATTGCAGCCGACACTGTTCACAATAACGGAGACAAAGCACTTTAGAGTCACAAAAAACAAAAACAAAAATCACTTGACAGTCACCAAAACAGAGTGCAATGTGAGCATTAATGATGTCCTCTCACTGTATGATTAAAAAAAATAAAAATGCCCCTACTTGATATTCGTAAGGCATACCCCGTTTATTCGCAAAGAATACACAGGCTAGCTGCAGCTAGCTGCAAGGCCCACTTCATATGAGTGTGTTTTTTCCATGTGTGAGGACCTACACTTCTTAGAAATTAATGAAATTCAATGGGACCATTCACATAGAGTGCACATGGGAAACACTCATTCCATGCCTGTACCTGTATTTCCAAACTGCAGCATGAAAAAACATGCAGGGTGTTCTAAAATTCTTCATATTTCAATGGTAAATGCTAGTTTAAATGTTTACTCATTTACAACCGTCACACACACACACACACACGTACTCACTCACACACAGTGTTATTTTGTACAGTACATTATATTGAGTGAACCTGTATATAAAAAATATGTTGCTATAAAATAAGAAATAGGAAGAGCATGGGTATGTATGTATGTGAAGTGAACATACAGTACAGCCAGATAATTTGCAGATTTTTATTTCGCGGTCTTCTATTATTCGCGGATGACACCCTGGATGTACCCAAGAATGTCTAAGGGTAGTTTTAAAGTTGCTGGCATTTTCGCGGCCGGGACAGGGAGCCATTCATTCTAGAGACAGTAATTTCCTTTACCTGTACTGTATGTGTGTGTGTGTGTGTGTGTGTAGACACACACAAAACACAAACAAATAAATAATCATGGGAAATTTCTCTCACAAATATTTTTGGGTAGATAATGTATTCATTATTTTTCTTTTTCTCTCCCTCTTTTTTTTTTTACTGTTATATGCACACACAATCGTTCATACAGAATATGCGATCATGGGAGAGGAAGGGGGAAGCGGGAGGGGGGTGCAGGTTCGGGGATCTCAGCCTCTCCCTACTGGAGCAAGCTGTGAGCTGCATTATTGTTATTTTTCAACTCAGATATTTTCTTCTTTTTTTTTTTACTCTGTTACATGCAAAAAAAAAATATTACCATCAGGTCAAAAACATAAAGGAAATAAACATTTCTTACGTGGTTGGTAGCTAGCTGTGCTGGGATCTTAGCCGCTCCAGTCTCCCATATCATGCATGAAGTGAAATTATAGCCAACTGGCAATGCAGTATTTTTTCTCTTCTTTTCTTTTATTTACTGGTACTTCATTATACATGTGACCTGGTCCCTAATAGCCTTGGATAATGAGGAGCATATATAAAAAAATGTGTGGTGAAAGTTGTTGCCTGGGAAGGCATCCCCCCCCCAAATTACATTAATTCTTATGGGAAAAATTGTCCCGATATTCACAATGACTTTTAGGAATGCATCCTTTGCGATAACCATGGTATTACTGTAACTGGAGAAAAATAAACAGTCCTTTCGATACAGATGTCTACTGGATAATTTATATAAATGAAACTAGGACAATGTTTTATATTTATTAAACATTATCTACAGTCCCGTATATATGATAAAGTATACAATATAATATAGAAATAATAAATAAAACTAAAACTATACCCTGTATAAATATACTGTACAGCAGATCCTCATTGTTTCACGGTCAAATGTTCCACTGTCTTTATCTTATGTTACCCTAAATTATTCTCAATTTTCTTTATTGTGTGGTCAAACCCCTTTAGTATGTGGTGGAAGCCCAGAAAAATTAAATACCTGTAGTTTTAAATAAGCTATTTATTCATCAGCTGATGACAAGGGATTATTAGATAATGAAAAGCAAGAGTTCCTTTACATCTCACTAAGTAACAGCATGGGCCTTTCCCCCAAGGCTAACCATGCTTGCACTTACAGTTGACTCCAGGTGAGTTAGTGTTTTTAGATTAACTATTCATGAAGCAATTACAGTAAAACCTCTCTAAGGCGGAATAACTGGGCGGAGGGGGTGACTGGTAAAGATATAAAATTTAATGGGAGAGAACGATAATAACGCTCACGAAGCCATCAGACTATCCCTAATAATTCTGCAGGTACACAAAGTCACAAACATCTTAAAGAGTTCCCCAGAAGTTTCATAAAGTACTCTGTCTATGATCTCCCAGTGGAAAGCATTAGTGCAGGTTCATTCCAATACACTGAATGAATGCTCATTAGCCTGCCCTTGGTTAGTGACTCCAAACCACAAAAAACTATTATATACATAACAGACTGAATTATTTCTGTACATCCCAATTAATAATATGTATCATGGGTACAGAATTCATAATACTGACCAACAGTCAGTAAATCACTTCCATCAATTAAATATTATGCCATTTAAATGGCAGTCTAGTGATATTTTGAAAGACAAATTTACTTTTTCTGATAATAAAAACTGCATGCCTGATGACAAATACAATCAGAGTGCAACAGATAAAAAAAAAAAAAAAAAAAAAAAATCTGCACTTATGATCTCCAAAGCAGAAATAAGAGATGAAGCAAGCAAAGATGATTGCTGTGGATAAGTGGAATGTTAATTCAAGTGGAGCAAGTAGTGAACATGGAATGGTTCCTGAGTCCATTTTCATGGTGAGGTGCTTGCAGATGCACAAATCCTGATATTAGAGGGTCACAGACCTAAGACTCATTGGTGTCACCGAGACAACCCTCATACCAATGGATATCTTTGTATTCTAGATATGAATGGTAGAATAAGGTGGTTTACTCTTGCACTCCTTGCTGTTATCTCATAAGTGACAATACAGACTCAGTGATGGATGCAGTATGTGGTGTTAACAGGAGTCACTCGTCAAGGACCACGGCCAAAAATTAAATATAATATCCGTGATTAATAATATCCGTAATTAAGTTAACTGACCTAGTTCCATTGGAGGCTTTGTAAAGCCAAAATCTCTACACACTTCATGGAGGTTTAAAGCATGAATACTGAATATCTTCCTGAGCTTATGACATTGGTAAGCTCTAACAAACTTCTTGAATGCCATCTTTGCCATCTGTTGAATTTCCATATTATCCAAAATAAGGGAATCAATCTGAAATAGGAAATTAGAATTAGTGTTAATTCATGTTTCTGTGTTATGGAGGAAAAATGGTGATAATCAAGAGAAGGTATGTACAGTACATGATCCTTTTAGATTTTGTGTTTATAATTAAGGTTATCAGACTGGAGGCCTTGAATTTTATGGTCATCTATATTATCAGTATACAGTATAAAGGTATTCAATTATAAGTCAAGCACTGTATTATCAGCGTCATAAAGAACTATACACAAGATCTGGTAGTATTAACCTGTACACCACAGAATTAAACACTATACCTGTACTTGTGAAAAATGATACCACCTACAGCTTAGGTCATATGTAGCCAAATTAAAATAAAGGCTTAGAAGAATAAAATCAAATAATGCAAAGGTAAAAAGCATAAGTAACAAGGAACATAGAACCCTCAGAAGAGCAGTGGTGGTGCACAATAAACTTACTGCCACCTTTGCCTCACTCATATCCTCAACCACATCTATAACTACACCCACATCCACATCCTTAACCACATCCACATCTATAACTACACCCACATCCTTAACCACACCCACATCTATAACTACACCCACATCTATAACTACACCCACATCTATAACTACACCCACATCTATAACTACATCCACATCTATAACCACACCCACATCTATAACCACACCCACATCTATAACCACACCCACATCTATAACCACACCCACATCTATAATCACACCCACATCTATAACCACACCCACATCTATAACACCCACATCTATAACCACACCCACATCTATAACCACACCCAAATCTATAACCACACCCAATATCTATATCACACCCACATCTATAATCAGCCAATTACATCTATAACCACAATTCCACATCTATAATCACAATTACATCAATAACCACACCCACATCTATAACCACACCCACATCTATAACTACATCCACATCTATAACCACACCCACATCTATAACCACACCCACATCTATAACCACACCCATATCTATAATCACACCCACATCTATAATCACACTACATCTATAATCACACACATCTATAACCACACCCACATCTATAATCACGAATACATCAATAACCACACCCACATCTATAACCACACCCACATCTATAACTACATCCAACATCTAGCAACCACACCCACATCTATAACCACACCCACATCTATAACCACAATTCCACATCTATAACCACACCCACATCTATAACCACACCCATATCTATAATCACACCCACATCTATAATCACAATTAAGATCTATAACCACACCCATTATCTATAATCACAATTACATCAACAACCACACCCATATCTATAATTCACACCCACATCTATAATCACAATTACATCTATAACCATACCCGCATCTATAATCTCCATAATTACACTGATAACCACACCCACATCTATAACCACACCTACATCTATAACCACACCCACATCTATAACCACACCCACATCTATAACCACACCCACATCTATAACCACACCCACATCTATAACCACACCCACATCTATAATCACACCCACATCTATAATCACAATTACATCTATAACCACACCTACATCTATAACCACACCTACATCTATAACTACAACCACATCTATAACCACACCCACATCTATAACTACAACCACATCTATAACCACACCCACATCTATAACCACACCCACATCTATAACTACAGCCACATCTATAATCACAATCGTATCTATAACCACAACCCCACATCTATAACCACACCCACATCTATAACTACAACCACATCTATAATCACAATCACATCTATAACCACAGCCACATCTATAACCACACCCACATCTATAACCACACCCACATCTATAACCACACCCACATCTATAACCACACCTACATCTATAACCACACCCACATCCATAACCACACCTACATCTATAACCACACCCACATCTATAACTACAACCACATCTATAATCACAATCACATCTATAACCACAGCCACATCTATAACCACACCCACATCTATAACCACACCCACATCTATAACCACACCCACATCCAGCAACCACACCCACATCTATAACCACAGCCACATCTATAACCACACCCACATCTATAACCACACCCACATCTATAACCACACCTACATCTATAAGCACATCCCCATATTCTATAACCGCCAACCCACATCTATAACCACACCCACATCCATAACCACACCTACATCTATAACCACACCCATATCTATAACCACACACCCACATCTATAACCACACCCACATCTAAAACCACACCCATGATTCATAACCAAATCTATTGATCCATAACCACATCCCACATCTATAACCAATAACTTTATCTATAACTACAACCACATCTATACCCACAATCAAGACGATAAACCACAGCCACATCTATAACTACCACCCACATCTATAAATACATTATGCTACTACTACTAAATTACTACTATCATCAGCTCAGCCTTCCCAATAGCCACACCTTCGCCACCATTTATTTACCTTAATATTAAATATCCTAATACATAATAAGCTATCCTATCTGTGTTAAATTAGTTGAGCCGCAGATCTATGCGGCATTCAGTGACTGTAGCCTCATAGTCAATATCTGCAGCAGTTGTCGGAGTAGGGGCAGAAGCTCTCGTTCCCCTGAGGCAGAGCGAAGGAGAGAGAAGGACAGTCGACATCTCATCCAGGCTGAAACATAACTTCTGGGCTGCTGCTTCTGTTCGGAGATCAACTCCGCGAGTCTGGCGTAGAAACATCTTGCACTTGGGCCCATCCCACCAGAGGTTGTGAACACTAGAGGAGTGAAGCTGCCTTGATCAACGTTTTGAATTCTCTCCCCATATGCCCTTCTCTTGTCGTTCTCGTTCCTCCTATGTGCAGCATCGAGAGCTAGGTTACGGTGACAAGCGGCCATGGGATCAAAAATCCTGATGTCGAAGAAAGCTCGCTGTCCCCGCGACCAGAATCCTCGAGCACTGACGTCCACATGGGCTTCGTTAGATGTGTTTGAAGTCCTGTGTTGGAAGATCTCGCCATCCAATGGAAGGAGGGTCGGTTCTACCATGACGTCCCGGCAGATTTCCTTCAACATATTTGCTGTGAGATCCCTTACCTCGTCATGCCTCATGCATATGAAGCCCCCCTTCTTGCAGACCATGGCGTGATCGCCATCATAGGAAGAGCCACACACGCATTGGGAGGGTAAACCATCTACTGGCCAACCGTACTACTACTACTAATACTACATTTTTTTTTTTAAATGGCCTCCAGCCTCCCCCAACATCCGGAACAATTGGTGCAGAGCACTTCCGGGAATGAGAGATTTCCAGGTAATGAGATGACTCTCAAAGCCGGAAGAAATCCCTCATCCCCGGAAATTTACGGGTAACGGAAAAATTTTCTCAGAAGTTCCAGAAATTGCCCATTACATCATCTTTCAAACCCGAAAAAATATCCATCTCAGGAATTTTCCGGGTATCGGGAAAATTTTCTGAATAACGTGCCCCAAAAGAAAATCGTTCCCAAAACTGGAAATTTTTGGAAAATTCCATCTTTGTGGAACGATTTTCCGAGAAAATTTAAATTCCGCTATCGGAGAGTGCCAAGTTTGAGGGATTCCGGCTAACAGAGATAGTAATACTGTACTTTGCTGTCACTCGGAATCAAGTACTGTATGATGATCCTCCAGCTATGATACAATGATATGAGCTATTTAGGCCCACCTTCGTTGGTGAGCTCTGAGGTGACTCGAGAGGCTGATACGGGATCGGCAGAGTCGTCCACAGATGTTGCACATGTGGAGGCCTACATTTAGTGTTGTGTGGGAGGAGCGGCGGCAGCGTCGCTCCAGCGCTGGCACTTGTCTGTCTTAGTATGCAGTCGAGCTAATTCGAATGTATTGACACCTTCTCGTGTGGTACTCCTCCAAGTGTTACGATGTGGAGTAATCGTCTCCCAGGTGAGGGGGTCAATTTTGCACTTTTTCAGGTTTGTCTTAAGACTATCGTTATACCTTTTCAGGTGCCCGCCAGCGTTACGTTTACCATTCGCTTTGGCAGTCTACTGTCGTCCATGCGAGTAACATGGCCAGTCCAACGTAGTTGTTCATGGATAATGGTAGCCTCGATGCTCCTATAGTTGGTGTCAGCGAGAATATTGGCATTTGTTTTCTTATCTTCCCAGCGAACTCGGAGGTGAAAGTTTTCAAGTGCCTTGAAGTGCCTCCTGTATGTGATCCATGTCTCGCTGCCATAGAGCAGGGTGGGGAAGACCACTGCTCGATACAAGTGTAATTTTGTAGATAATTTCAGCTCCCTACAGCAGAAGACACAGGTACAGAGTCTGCCAAAGGCTTGAGATGCGCGTTCGATCCGGTGTTGAATCTCTTCATCGATGTCCACGGTGGTGTTCAGGTAGGAGACAAGGTACTGGAAGTGGGTAACATTTGAGCTGGATGGATGGTCGAGGTGTGGTTGAACCAGGGGCAGGCTGAAAAAGAATCTGAGTCTTACTTGCATTCACCTAAAGGCCAAAGCATGCATACGCATCTGCATAGGTGTTTAGGATCTCCTGTAAGTCGCATTCAGTGTGAGAGACGAGAGTGGGGTCATCTGCATACTAAGTTCACTGATTGAAGTTGCCGACAACTTTGTTCCTGCCTGGAGTTGTCTTATGTTGAAAAGTCCCTTCATCCGGGACTGGATGTCCACCCCGCCGACTAAAGTGTCACTGGCATGAGTAAGGAAAGCAGCCAAGAAAATGAAAAAGAGAGTTGGCGCCATTACACATCCTTGTTTACCCCAATTTGAAAGGGGAAGAACTCAGACTGGGTGCCATTGTGCAGGACACTGCCGTTCATGCCATCGTGGAGTTGCCTCACAGTGGCAATGAATTTTGGTGGGCAGCCAAAACGGCTGAGGGTCTGCCAGAGGGTTTCCCTGTTGACCGAGTTGAAGGTCTCAGTAAGGTCAATGAAGGCCTTGTACAAGTCACAACACTGCTCTCTGCACTTTTTCTGTATTTGGAGGTCAGCAACGATCATGTCAGTGGTGCCACTGTAACATTTCCTAAACTCTCATTCTTCAGGATCATAAGCTATATAAAAAAAAAAGGTCTTAAGTTGCTTTTAAAGGCCTCCACAGAAGTCAGCTGCTTTATGGATGCAGGCAACTGATTGTACAATCTGGGTGCTGTATAGGAAAAGGACCGAGCCTGTGAAACACTAACCTGGTACCCTCTGTGCAGGCAGTGCACTGGCCCAGAAAATGCAGCAGAGACCAGGGGATGGACATAGCTCTGGTTGACCTGGTTCCCATCAGGCATGTTGAAGCAAAGTTTTATGGCTGGATGCCCTTCCTTTTGCCAACCCACAAGGTAGGAATAGCTGGCAAGGCAGGGTTGCAACTATCTGGGGTAAACTTAGACTACCTGCCAACCTATATGATAGTCTAAAACTTTGTGTTTGAATTAGAATTATGGACAATAGGGTGGTAGGTTCACTTCTCTATGCTGAGCAAAATGTCACAGGAGGTGTGTCTTGACATGCGGGGCAATTACTTGATCCCCCAGTTGGAAGTTCAGAGTTGTAACCATTCTCGTGAACTGAAGACGAGTATCAGTTGAATATGCTATGGTCCATATTGATCTATATTTAGTTCGCTTTCCTTATCAGCCTCTAAGATAAATGGCTAAGAGTATAAGGAGTAAGTGCCTAGAATATAAGGTAACGACTTCACAAGTGCCTGTTACAAGTGGTGACAACCCCAGGTTGTTACATATATGAGTTTCACAAGTAGCTGTTATACAATGGTAACAGTCACCTAATGGCTACACAGTTGGTCACAGTTGAGATAATCTGTTCTCCTGCTACTGTGTAACTGTTACAAAGATCTGTTACATGTACTATGTTAATTACTAAAAATTTATGTCTAGTGGAACCTATGGGATGTTTATACTCAAATTAATTGCTATCTTGCAAGAATTCCAGCAATGCAAGTTATATTCTGCTAAGTCAAGTCAGTGCCATTTTATAAGCAAACAAAATTAAACTCTCCCTATTGTATAATCCTGAGTCCCTGACCCCTCCCCCCTCCACTGATAACTACACACCCTGTAATCTCCCCTCCTGGCTGTCAACACCTCACCTTCCCCAACCCCCCCTCCTCTTAGCCAGAAGGCAATAAGGATTTTAGAAGGTGAAGGTGGTTTTAGGCTTTAAGTTTTTCTTATAAAATATCACAGACTTGACTCAGCAGAATATAACTTGCATTGCTGGAATTCTTGTAAGATAGCGATTAACTTGAGTATAAACATATCATAGTTTGCACAAGAGATAAAAAATTTAGTCCTTTAGCATAGTACATTTGAGTACGAAGTGAGTACAGTAATATGCTCAAAATTATGACTTCTTCACAGGGGAAAGTCTGCATAAGTAACCCCAGTGTTCAGAATATTATGGCATTGAATGTTACAGAGTACTCTATTTCAAATACATTCTTTGTTTAGTTCTGTACATATATGCAAATTCCCATATAGTGAATGCTCATAAAGCGAGGGTCCAATGTACAGTAAACTTATGCCACAGCACTAACACTGTGTCATAAAGAGGTCCAGTAAGCTTGGGCTATATTTATGCTGATGCAAGTTGTATTGGTAACAGTACATTTTATGCGTTATTTTGCCTTTTTTTAACCTCGGCTTCGATGACTCAAAATTTTCGCTAATCCGGAACCGGTCTGGTCCCAAGCTTCCCGGATTAAAGAAGTCCAACCTGTACCTAAATATGGCACTGGTTCATGATGGAAAGGGCTATGGCACAAGAAATGTGGAAAGAGAAAGAATACTTGAGTTCGAACATGGTGATATGAAACATGTTGTTTAAGATGAGGGATTGAGGGTGGGTTGACAAAACTATCACGAACAATAGAGGGAGCCTACACAGGCCAATAGTTTCCTTCACTTGGCATGGCCACCTTTAGTTTGGGTGGATATTAGATAATTAATGTAATCTTTGTGTGAGTTACTGCTAGATTGATAAATAATGTGGCAAAAGGAAAAGAATAAAAAACCGAGGAGAGAACAAGAAAGGGAAAGAAGTTCACTGAGGATAATCATGCACCACAAACAAACATAATCAATGATGCTCACCTTTTCTTGTGTATCTTTTAAATTTCCACAAAATTCCAACTGTTCAAGCTCCACTTTCAGATTCCTGAGAACATCAATAAATTGGTTTTCCTCTGGTCTCAAGAAAAGAAGTGCCTGACCAACTTGACTCTCCCCACGACCAGTGCGACCAATGCGATGAATGTAGTCCTGTGAATGGTATACACCATTAGACAACTTAAAGGCTGCATAAGAGTGATCTAAAATTTTAGCCTATTTATAAACTCAAACCATCATTGGAATGACTTCCCTCCATGTCCTATGCTGTACCTTTGACCTTAGTCCTGCAAAAATCAATATGTTATTTCCTTTACCAGAGAGGAGGGAAAGTGCACAGCATCTCAGTTGGGAGAAATTACAATGCAGAATAATGCTTTGACAATGCTGATGAGGTTTCCTCAGCTGGGAGTAATCATCTAGCATGAGCACTAGCCATGGGCCAAAGTAATATAAATAACAACATAATAACCTAACCTAACCTAACCTGGAAGGTTCTCAGGGATATTATGGGGATTATAATTTAGAGTCATGAAATTTTTGGTCCATGGCCCAAATGTCCACTCTACATACAGCTCGTGGCCCAAACATCCGAACACTATTCTGGCGTGAGTCTGCCTATGCCATATCGTAATTGTATTCTCATAATTGCCTCATCGGAATGAGAGAGCACAACATTATTCTACTCTGTAAATTGTCTGTAGTGATTTGAGTACCAGCAACCCAGAGTTGGAGTTGGGTGGTGGAGGCAGGGAGGAAACGGGAGTAGGGACTCGAAGATTCCCTCCCGTGCACAATATAAAAGCAATTAACTTTATTATTTACGGCCTTTAAGCATCAGCTATATCACCTTGCATCATAAATTGAGCATTTGGTGATAATATTTATAATACAGTAATATCTACTTCAGCCAGAATCCCTCAAGCCCGGAACTCTCCGATAGTTGGAATTAAAATTTGCCCGGAAAATCATTCCCAAAGCCGGAATTCTTCAAAAAATTTTGGCTTTAGAAACAAATTTTCCGAGGTTGAAAATCGAGAGAATTTTCTGAAAATGTCTTAAATAAAGATGAAAGTTCATATATTTTTTTTGTGGGGGTGGGGGGGATGGGGGGGGACCTGACCTGACTCAATGTAAGGTGGAGGTAGGGTGGGGGATTAGAGGTCTCATATTACTGTATACAGTGGTCCCTCGGTTAACGAACACAATTCGTTCCACAAAGTCGTTTGTTAACCGAAAATTTCGTTAACTGAAACCATGATTTCAATGGGATATTGGGTAATTGGTTCCAGCTCACAGAAAAGTACATACAAAGTAAAGCCAAAAAATGCATAATGTCAGAAAAACTCCTCTGACTGGATGAGAAAGGGTGATGCGCTGCACAAAGTAGTCCATGATGATGTAATACTGAACTGGCGGGACATTGTCCGAATCATGGGTATCTAAAGAGTAGCGACTTTATAGCGAAACAACGTTGTCAGGGGCAACGTTAAACGTGGACTTACTGTACTGCTGGGTAGACAGAGGCAAATGGCATAAAGAAACTTGCTCATAGTTTCACCCTGCCCGAGGATTGAACCCGGGTCCACTTGCTTGCGAAGCGAGCAATGCTGACCATTACACACACACACACACACACACACATGCACGCACACAGTATATAGACTAATTATGAACATATGCAGACTCTGAGGGAAGTTGCTCTATACTTGATAGCTTCTTCTAGTCTTGCCCTCCTTCAAGATTTAAGTCTATTGAAGGCTCCATGACAGAAGCATGGCCACTTTAAATCCTTTTAACTCTTCTAACATTACCATGTTAACCAAGTTCAACATCAGGCTGCTAGATAGTAGCCTTTTAATTTCCAAGAGGAATCTCACCAGTCACTCTCAGTTAGTCATATTCCAGTTCCAAATAAGCACACAGTACATTACTTACCTCAGGCTTGTGTGGAGGATCATACTGAATTATCCAATGGATACCTGGAATATCCCATCCTCGCTCTGCCATTCCTGTTGTTAGAAGGGTTCCTCGTTCCATTTCAAGAAACTTAGTATACGTACTACTACGACGAACCTGTTTCTCTTGACCCTGTTCGTGTGAGGATATATATTTAATGTACGTAAATGAATCCTAATTTTACAGTATTTGTATTTTTCATACCTCTGGAAACAGTTTGGTGCTTCTTTTGTTTTGAGAGATACAGTACAAGAAAATGATAATTAAATGACTTCTCTTCTTATAAACAAGAACAATTAGAGGACCATTCTTGATATGACATTTTCTGGTGGAGCCCATCACAATAAAGGGCAACTTACTGATGCAGTGATATATCCCTTGGCATTGGCTCTCTTTAATGTTAGCCAGGGTTAAGCACTTAGGATATAATGATCACACATCCCTCCAATCTGGCATCATTGGTCTCAAATAAGAAGGACTTAATACAAAGGTTGTCTCAAAAGGTTGAAGATCCCACTGTATCCGTCACAATTGTCTGTTCAGGTTGTTCAGAGCATTCCTCAGTCTTCCAACCAATGAACATACTCAGTTACCATGCCTTGGCTGCCACATAATATATTCTATTTTTAATTACTGAGAAAAATTTTTTTTTTAAATGTACAAACAGTAATAATAGAGCAAATAATACAGTTAATAAATAAATTGATTCATTGATTGATCATGGTACATTACATCCCTGGCGATGCAACAGCTTAAGTCATATGTCAGCAAATAAAAAAAAGGCTTAAAAGACTGAAGTCAATTAATGCAAGATAAAAAATAAGTAACAAATAACAGAACTTTCTTAAAACAATGTAACACTTACTGTACATTGTGAGGTGAACTGATAATATGTAATGGTCACACTGGTAAATGAAGTAAAAACCCACAATGGAGAAATAAAAGACAAAATCTTGGAGCTGGTATACTAGAACCCTCTTCAGCCAACTAACAGAGCAAAGCAAGGGAGAAAGACATAGAACAAAGGAATCAGGTTACATGACCTGTCTCCTGAGTTGAGGTCGGGTAGGCATTATTAATAATCTTCTTGATGACAGTATTCAGGATCTGGTCAGTGGACCTCGGACCCCAGTTCGCAGACCCGGAATGGAGTGTTTTCCCAGAATTTTTCCTAGCTGATTTTAATTTGGGGGATTAGAGAGTTCCGTGGATTGGTGATTCCAGCTTTGTAGGTAGTACGCAGCTATCAAACAGGGAGGTACTACCGCCAGGGAAGATATTGGAAGCATATTGTGTTGTCTAATGGTAGACCCTGCTGCCATATGGCATCACGAAAATTGTGACCAAGTCCCAGGTTGCTGATCTGACATTCTGCCTCATTTACACACAATTGCGGGGTCTCAATTGTTTCTCTTACTTTGACAACACAACATACATATATTGTTTCTCACTTTTGATTTTTTTTTCATTTTTGTATTTCTTTGTTTCTTTACTATATTATTATTATTATTATTATTATTATTATTATTATTATTATTATTATTTTATTATTCTATTTTTTATTTTTTATTATAAATTTTATTTACTATAAATTATTATTATTATTATTATTATTATTATTATTGTTATTATTATTATTACATTTTTGCCCCCCAGGCCCCGATGTGGGTCAGTGACCTGTGCCCGCGTGGGCTAATCCCTGTAAATAAAGAAAAAAAAAAGCTAACGGGAAGATTACTACAAGCATTCATAAACCATACCATCTAGCTTTCTTATGTTATTTAACCCTTAAGCCCCATGATAGTGTTGCTGCCAGTAACCCCGGGATAAATTGAGAAAAAAAAAACGTTTTTTTTTTCTAAAAACCAGTTTTTGTGATATAGTCCAAAATGCGAAGTCTAGCTTTATACCTAGGTATGTAAATGCCTAGCATTAACTCGCCAGGCCAACATACAGGCAATTAAAACATTTAATTATTACTTAAATACGTAATATTAGGAGGACACGTCACTACCTGGCATTTAATTGCAATTCTCAATACCCCCTCCCGCACCCTCCATCACACGCATTGCTACCGTCATCTTCTTGCCTGGCGAATCAAAAATCAACTTTTCCAAAAATAATTAAAAAAATAAAAAGATTGGCGGGAAAATAGGCGGACGTTCTGGAACGTCACCTGGGGCGCGCTGGTCAGACGTTCTGGAACGTCACCCGGGGCGCGCTGGTCGGACATTCTGGAACGTCACCCAGGGTGCGCTGGTCGGACGTTCTGGAACATCACCCAGGACCTAAGGATTAACAATTGTGATACTGTACTTCAAGGAACATTTGTATACTATCAAGGAATAAAAAAAGCAGCTAAAGCCATTTGCATTGACGCTGGCTGCATGGCCTCAAAGCTCACCATAGCAATGCAACCCAGCTGAGACGCTGCCTCTACTGACACCTAGCAATGGGGCTCTTACACTGTTCCCACGTCCCGCTCCTCCGCTAGCCTGCTAACTCTCGCACACAAAAAAATGTTTATTCCCTTATAAGAAATATTTATTTTACTTTTATTGCACATTATGTAAGAAGGTTTGTGTGTGCATGGAAAAAAAAATACAGTGATCCCTTGGTTAACGAGCACAATTCGTTCCAGAAGGTTGCTCGTTAATCGAAAATTTCATAAACCCATTGTTTCAATGGGTTTTTGGGTAATTGGTTCCAGCTCACCGAAAATTACATACAAACGAAAAATAAATGCAGTAAAGTACACTTACTTTGAGGTGTGCATGTAGAAGGCTCCTGGTTGATGATGATGATGATGATGGGAATTAGAATGGGGGTTGAGGAGAAGGAGAAGAGAAGGCATTAGGGTGGAAGAGAAGTCACCCCATGCTGCCATTTCACCCATAAAACTTTAGTTCACTTGGTGTAATTCAAGATTATTTTCTTTAAATCAACACTGCACTGCGCTATATATTATAAATATGTAAAATATATTTAAAAATGACCAATAATTTGACTGGAAACACAGAAAAAAAGAGTTTATGTTGAAGAGTCTCAAACAAGATGTTCCTTCCTCTGAACCTGTAAACAAACAGACGCCAAGCTTGGTGTGTTGAGTGGCTGTTTGGCGTGCATAAAACTAGTTTCCTGTACTTCAATTATGTTCAATAATTGTTAAAATGACTAAAAAAATTTAATATAAAACTTTTAAAATGATTGAATCGTACAAGCTTCTTGATATTTACTAAAATGGTAAGGAATTTAAGCCCTAGAACCGATTACTGTATTGGCGGACTAATACGACAGCTGGTGAGCAAGTGAAAACATGTTGAGGGGCGCTCGTAAGGAATTCGTTAATCGAGGGATTGTCGTTAACCGAAGTGAAGAATCATACGGAAGGTAATTCGTTAACCGAAATTTCATTAACCGAGGCGCTCGTTAACCGAGGGATCACTGTAAATAAATAAATAATTAGACAATTAAATAAATAAATAAATGAAAAGTTAAGTATGCAGGTATGTACCCGAAATTATAAGTTGACAAATAATCATAAAATAGCTCACAGCTCGACCTGGTATGGAGAGGGCTCAGAGATGTGGCTAGAGTGACGTGTCTAACTTGGCAACAATGTCACCAGCGAGGTTAATAGATTCAAATGAAAATAAAATTATCTATAAATCTTCATTTACATAAGGTATTTATAGATTTAAAGCAACAAATATAGTAAATGAGGTTCTGCTCTTCATGTAGCAACTTAAAGAAAGAATCTAGGGTATGGTAGGCAAGCCCAGGATAAAGAAACTTACTGGTAAGGTGAGCATAACGTGAGCATGTACTGAGTACCGTATATCACGGCCTATAAGACGAAATTTGAACATTAAAAAAATCTGCCCAAAGTTAGGGGGTCGTCTAAACCACCAAGTTTAAAATTCTTACCTCTTAAATATTGTGGTTTAGTGTGTCAAGAGTGGTGATGAAAACATCGTAAGCCACTCACAAGGTCTTACCACTAATTATTTTATACTGAAACTTACGTTTGGCAAGCTGGATTCAAATTAAGATTACCGGTATATTAAAATAATAAAAATGTATTATAAACCTGTCTAACATACCGTAAAAGAGATTTATACCCCTGTAATAAACACAGCTATCATCACACACCCCTCCCCACGCCCCCCCCCATTTGCCAGTGAGGAGACAAGAAAGGAAAAGTGCATTAATTCTTGAAACTATCGACGGTTAATTACAGACGCTCAAGTGACGTCACTAGTGTTTACACTACACCAGCTGGTAATATTTGATGCCATTACTTGAAGTGAATTGGCCTTATTTTAAGTAACTAACTATAAATAAATACAAAAATTAAAAAAAAAGATCAAAACTGAGAAATAATATACTGTATGTATGTTGTGTTGTCAAAGTAAGAGGAACAATTGTGTAAGTACGTAATATTTTTTCACTCAAATCCTAATGAAACACTACTGGAGAACATTCCTTTGTCGCAAAACAGTTTATAAATTAAAGAAAATAATTACAGTGTGTTTAATATATTACAGTATATTATAAATAAATAAATAAAACAAATAATTCGGTAAATCTATTTAAAGTAAATGGAAAATAAGCAAACATGTTATTTACCAAGACCCTTCCGTCTGGCTCAGGGTGAGATGGAGGGGAGATAACAAGCTATTTATAGCCCATTTGAAGTGACCAGTACCCTAATGCACCATAAATAATTCATTGAACATTCATTTTTTGTACATAGTATATTCAGTATATATATATATATATATATATATATATATATATATATATATATATATATATATATATATATATATATATATATATATATATATATATATATATATATATAATATATATATATATATATATATATATATATATATATATATATATATATATATATATATATATTTGTGTAATAAATGTATGTAGTAAGTACATACTGGTAACCTTTTTCACTCAAATCCTAATGAAACACCACAATTAGAATACGGTGGTTGATGTTGAACCACATGTTGTATAAATAGTCACACCACCGAGACGAGGGAACACTCCCACCACGCTTCAGTGACGTCACTAGTGTTTACACTACACCAGCGGGTATAATTTGATGACATTACTTGAAGTGAATTGGCCTTATTTTAAAAAATCAAGGATGGTTGGTAAAGGACTACTGAGTCAGTGGGTAAGTGTCACATTTGGGGTACTGGTCTTATACAGCAAATAGAGCTCAAAAGCTACTTTTTAAATGGAAATTTGGGGGGGGCGTCTTATGCACCCCGCCGCCTTATAGGCCGTGATATACGGTAGTTATTGTTCAACGTACAGTGGTCTCGTTAACTAACACCCGTTAATGAAATTTCGGTTCACGACCATTCATAAGAATCTCCAATTCAGTTAACGAAAAAAATTTGATTAACTAAATCTTTAATAAAAATCATGTTTTGTTTAGAACATCAGCTGAAAAGCTGAGGAGGTACTCAGCCAATTCAGTAATCTCTTCTATGTTTACATTAGTTTCAAATGGAGTAAATATCAAGAAAATTGTGCTATTTAATATTTGTGCATTTTTATGCAGTACAGTTTAAGGAGAGAATTATGAGAAGAGGTGGAAGGAGAGGAGTCATCCTTCCTAGGCCTCTTTGGTGACTGTCTCACAGGCACTTTGTCTGTAGCTTTTGTTACTTTTGTAAAGATGGAATCCAGGGTTGGCTGTTTCAACCTTGATTTCTGGACCTTCCAAAAGTAGTCTATAACATTGTCATTAAAACACACTGATGGCCTTTGCACAACCAACATCAGATGATAACTTCAGCAAGCTTGGACAGTTTGCTCCAGCAAAAGAACGATCCCTGATCTTGGCTGAATGATGTGCTTCTTCCTTGTCCTCCTCTCCCTGACCTCAGTTAAGCCCGCCCAGTGTCTCATTTGTTCTTTGTGAAGCTCAAGCAGCTCCCTCAGTGGACAGTTCCTTACTGTGCTCTTCCACCAACTCATCATCATCATCATCATCATCCACTCTGTGCCCATGGAATAGCCCAGAGACACACCTCATGAACAACAGCCTCTTTCTTCTAATCTTCAAGCCTTCAAAGTCTTTGAAGGATACATTCAGGCCAATAATGGCCTGTTGTTAATAAAGACTAATTTCACAGTAACTCCTCTTTCCAGGCTGGAGGTAATTAAAAAACAGCGCCTCTGCTATATTGAAGTGACTCTTTCCAAAATTCCTTCGTTGGAACATCACTGGAAGAAGTGGACGCAAAAACATTTCTAAACAGTGCTCTCGTGTACAGCTTAAAGTTAGAATACCTGGGTTGATCCATGGGCTGGATGAGAGGTGCTGTGTTGGGTGCAAGAAGTGCATTAGTGATGAAGTTGAACTCTCTGGCACCAACCATCAAATTAGGAGGGTGGGCTGGGCGATTGTCCATCACTAAGAAAGTTTGGTGGGAAGATTATTCTCCTGAGGCATTCCCAAACACTGGGTCCAAACACCTCAATCACTCCACTCAGAGTGCAGAATAAATTCCTGATCACCTAAGCTCTTTGGGTTTAATCAGCCACATAACACCAAGGCGTGGTCTTCCTAAATGTTTTTGAAAGCTCTGGGGTTTTCTGCATGGCACACAAGAGAGGGCTTTTTTATTTTGCAGTCACCAGAAGCATTAGCACAAAGAAGGAGGGTATTTGTCTTTCATTGGCTTATGGCCAGGGACAGAAGTTTCTCCTTGGTAATGTATGTACGGGCGAGGCATTTTTTTTCCAAAAAGTCCAGTTTCATCACAGTTGAATACTCAAGGAGAAACAAAGCCTCCCTTTAATAATATTAAAATACTGTACAGTATATATATTCCTTTAGGCCACTCACTGCATATATACCTCATCATCAGATATCCAAGAACATCCTAGCACCACTCCAGACAGGTCTGGGATGTTCTAGGAATGTTCTACTCTGATCTTGGTTTACAGTAGGAAGTAAAGAAGGAAAAAATTATGTAGCATTTACTAGAAAATTCCTACATAGCAAATACATCAATATACTCATACAATGAAAATCACCCTAAACTTGTCAAGATAACTGCTGCTTGGGCCAGAAAAAATAATAAAACACTCTGATTCACAAAGATTACACCCAAATTATACCTCTCTGCATAACAATATATATTTATCTTGACAATTGAGAAGAGTATAGAACAGGGAAAAAACAAGTTGAGTTGAATTTACTGAAAACGCATAAAAAATTTTCAAATTGCATTCCTAACCCAAAACTATATATTATTTAGGACGATGAAAAACTCATCTGTGGTCGAAAGCGATGTATTATTTTTTCAGGAGAACAGATCTCCAGTAATGGGATTCAATGATAAAACCTGTATCTTCACGCCTCCACATACTCTACACTGTGTGTACAGTACTGTGGCGTTATAAACTTCAACCATAATGTCAGTATTTTTTCTTCAACAGATTATTACCAAACCAATAGACACATGGAGATGGTAATCAATACAAGAGACTGGCTCAGGCAAACAAACGTTTTAGAAAGAAGCCAATATTTCCTTCAGTAAGGTACTGTAATAGTATTTATATTTTCCTCCAGAGTACGGGGTCCTCATTATATGTCGATGTGTTTGGAGAAAAGCTACTTACACTTAAACGCTTTTGTGATGAGAAACTTTCCACATAATAATTAGTGTAAAATAAGGGTATAGTATATGTATTTCCAACAGGTACAGTATCACCCATTGAAACCCCAGTAAATCATCCTGCTATGTGGTCATGATAACATACTGAAGATACATTCCTAACAACATTATTTATTACCTTGAGCTCAACTGGCGATGGTTTGATACATCGAGACAACTTATTGATGTATAAATATACTACAATATTTATTAATTACAGCAAGATCTTGTATTTCTCGAGTAATATAGATCGAAAAATTATGCCTAAATTCAAATTAAGTACCTCGATGCAATACATAAACTTATGGTAAAAATAATAATATAGACTGGCCACTCTACATTAACCTCTGATTTTCCCATTTTAACCCAAATGATACAAATTCTGGGCCTTTATTGACCTGATTGTGCTTTCCAGAAACTAGTTTTAGGCCTTCTCAAGTAACTTAATCACACGCTGCTTATCCTGCATCTAGTAATTTCTGGCAAATCCTAACTCCCTTATGATAGTCCCGCCCTTTCCTTATTTGGGCCGCTAGTGAGTCTGTCCCACCAGCACCAGTAGGACCCCCAGTAGATAGTAGAGGCCATTATCTTGACTCGACAGGTGGTAGCACCAACCAAAAAGCACACAATAACAGCCCGGGCGGTTCTAGGATGGCGCGGGCTACAACGCGATAGTTGTGTTCTTGTAAAACCTCTTTTATGCTCACCACCGGCAATTCGATCACCAGAACGCTTCTTGGAAACATTCTTCTTACCTTGTTTTTCCATATTCATCGCTAACACAACAAAATTGGAGAAAACAGCAAAAACCACGGAGCAATCGACAGAAACCGCATGATTCAACTGATCTCAAGATGTAAGCATTCTTTTTACTTATTCTTTTCATACAGTATTATAGGTAACAGCCCAAGTTTGCAGAAAAAAAATACAATAGTCTCTCAAAAACACTTCACAAACAAAAGACACGAATCAATTGAACATGTGAAGTCGAACGAACAGTAAACATTGCATAACCCCGCCGCCACGCTTAAATGTTGGAGGCTGGAATCGCTTATAGCCAACATTCGTGATGCAAAAGTTCGTGGTATTACAAACCGCGCTTCCTGTTCATCAATCACCTTACAACCAATTTGCGCGACAAAACACGAAGCAGCAGAAATGACTGTAACTGGTATGAGGGCTGTGACGTTATTCACAGGCCAGCATTCAGCTGGGCTGGATCTTCACGCCCGCTGGCTGGATTCACGCTCAGCTGGCTGGATCTCACGCTCAGCTGGCTGGATCTCACGTCTGCTGGCTGGATTCACGTGGCAGCTGGCTGGCCACGAAATTATTTATATTTTACGCCAAATATAAGACTGAGTTACATTAGGTAGTGCTCGCTAAATTCAAAAAAAAACGCCAAAATGAAATCGAGCTTAAATATGAGATCTTACTGTATACAGTGACTCCTCGTTAATCTAATCTCAATCCGCTCCAGAAGGTCGTTCGTTAACCGAAAAAGTTCGTTAATCCCAAACCATTGTTTCAATGGGTTTTTGGGTACTGGTTCCAGCTCACCGAAAAATTTCCTAAATTCAACAAAAATGGTAGAAAAGTTCACTTACTTTGAGGTGTGTATGTAGAAGGCTCCTGGATGATGATGATGATGATGGGATTTAGAATGGGGGGTGGAGGAGAAGGAAGAAGAGAAGGCATTGGATGGAAGAGAAGTCACCCCATGGCGCCCATTTCACCCATAAAATTTTAGCCTCTTTGGTATAATTCAAGATTATTTTCTTTTAAATCAACACTGCACTGCATTATATATTGTCAATATGTAAAATATATTTCAAAATGACCAATAATTTGCTTGGAAACACACAGAAAAAGGTTTAGTTGAAGAGAGTCTCACAAGATGTTACCCACTGAAAACAGAGAGAGACTAACGCCTGTCTGGTGTGTTAGCAGGCAGGATGGCATACAGAAACTAGTTTCTTTTACCTTTTCAATTATGTTCAATAATTGTTAAAATGACTAAAAAAGCACATACTTTAAAATTATTGAATAGGATAAACTTTGATATTTAATACTAAAATAGTGAGGAATTAGTTTCTCCTAGAACCGACATTACTGTATTGGCGACTAATACTACAGCTGGTGGACCCGCCAAATGCAAGCGAAAAACATGTTGGAAAATCGCTCGTGAAAAACTCAAGAATCGAGGGATTGCTCGTTAACCGGCTAAGAATCTTATGGAAGGTAAATCGTTAACCGAAATCTGCTAACCGAGGCGCCATAACCGAGAGGACCACTGTAAGGCGCGATTGACGTGTTCGTCGGAGTTTAACCGGCACATGACTGTATTGGCGACTGGTCAATCAGCTGAACAGCTTGATGCAAACAATAAAACGGGTTTGTCTTAAGGATTTAATAGTTTTGTCTATTAATCTAACTGGTAAATCCTATGGGAGCTAATTGCTAATTCCAACCGCTCAAGCAACTCAGAGGCACCACTACATCAAAATACACTGACGTTTGTCAGATATCAGTACAAGAATTTTAACTTAACAAATGTGTCATCAGTATACAACTTAAGTCCTTACCTGTAACACTCCACCTATTTTCATTCTCACTATTTCCATCGCTGCTGGAGATTGTAGCTAATTAATTGGGTCAAATGCATATTAATATCATGGGTCTTTTTTCTTTTCTTTTATAGACCCGTGAATATTTAGACATCACATACCCGCCTGGATTCTCTGGGAGGGTGACCAGCAATCGGCCTCATCCAACAGGACTCCGCAGATGGGACCTGCTGAGAAAGTCTTGAGCCCAGCAGCAGAAGACTGGCCCTGGGAAAAGAAAAAAAATCTCTGGCATTTTTCAGGTAATTTTTTTTAATGTTTTGATCTAAATATTAGGTCCTCGTTAACGAACTCAATTCATTCCAGAGGGTCGCCTCTGCTAACCTAAACCATTGTTTCAATGGGATTTTGGGTAATTGGTTCTGGCTCACCAAAATTACATACAAAGTAAAAAAAATGCAGTAAAGTACACTTACTTTGAGGTGTATGTAGAAGGAAGGCTCCCTGGATGATGATGATGATGAGAATTTGAAGTGGAGGTGGAGGAGGAGAAGGAAGGGTGGAGGAGAAGACGCATTGCTTTCTGGTACAGTTACCTTCCATAATAATGTCAGGACCTTCTAAACTGACAGATTCCCCAACAGGAAAATCCTCTCCTTTTCAAGTGGAAGGCTGAGGGGTAGCATCTTTCTCCCGCTGCCTTTCGAGAAAAAACTGTCAATTTTGGTTGTAGGCATTCTCCTCATCATTAACTGATTTTTGTAGGAGAGCACTTTGTCCTCAACATTACACAAAAGAGGTTCTGTTTAAGGTTTCACATCAGGAAGTGCCTTGAAGCCGGGTTTCCTGAACATCTCCCAGTGGTAAACAACATCTTTTAAGTCTGAAGAAGACATATTGTCATTATATTCCATTTCTCCTCACCACTGTCAGCTTCTAACATCTCATCCAGTTTCTGCAAGTCTGAGAGTAAGTTCCTCCTCGGGCGAGACACATCACAGTTTCCACATCATCCTCTCCACTTCAAGTCCTATTGAACATTCAATGGACACAATCTCCTTGTCCAACTCTGTTTCTTCCTCGAATCCTCAAAATTAATGACTGCTGATACACAGCGCTTTCCATGCAGAATTCAGGATCAATAGAGACGTTCGCCATGATGACATTAATCAATTTTACAACCTCCAGGATGTTGTATTGTGTCTTCCAGAACTGTGCCAGTGTTAGATTGGGATTAGTGGAAGGCTTCTGATGACACTCTTCTGAACATTTCTTCATGTACACATCTTCTTGAGGTTGCAGATTACTTTCTGGTCCATTGGCTGCATACTGATGCAGTGTTTGGGGGCAAAACAACACTTTGACAAAGTCAAATTGAGCCTCCAGTGCTGGGCAAGCTTTAGGTCATCGCGACCAGGGCATTATCCAGAAAGAAAAGAGCCTTTTAAAGGAGCGACAGAAGTTAGGCAGCTTTTCACAGGAGGGCAAAACACCTCAACAGCCCATCTTATTAAAGAGCTCTTCAAGTACCTATGCCTTACGGTTGACTTTCAATAAACTCAGAGTTAGTCTCTTACCACCTTTTTGTTCCTGAACACCCTGGAGGTTTTCAGAGGGAGATACATAGTTTTAGTCGAAATCCCTTAAACATTGGCACCAAGCAAAAAGAGTGAGATGTGTTCTTCTATGGCTTATGCCCAGGTAAAGAGGCTTATCTGTGGTGACGTAATGTCCTTTTTGGGCATTTTTCCCAACAGCCTGGTTTCGGCCCACATTAAACACTTGCTGTGGAAGATAATTTCTTCTATCCACCAGTTCCTTAAACTCCACTACAAATTTTGCTGCTCCTCTTTATCTGCACTCGCCATTTCACCATGCCTAACAACACTGGGGTAAAATGTCAATTTTTCTAATTTTTCGAACCAGCCCCTTGCTGGGTCTCTAAACTCTTCAAACTCTGTGCCAGAAGAACTGCTGTTTTTCCCTTCATATGTTCAGAATTTCCCTGACTCTCTTTTCTAAATAAATTCAGTGGAAATTGAATCTCCTTTCATTTGTTTTTCCTAAATCCAAACAAGAAGTAACTCTGTTTTATGACACGATCTACCTTAAACACTCTGGTAGATTTGTTTCTCACTTTCACTTTTTAAATTGTCTTTCTGCGAAAGAATTGTTTGCACACAGTTGATGCCGACATGCCATATTCTTTTTACTAAGCACATTTCTTCTAATGCCTTCTTCTTCATGTTTCTTTTATGATTTCTGTTTCACTTGGGAATTGAAATCGCCTTTTCTAGATTTCTTTGGACCCATGCTTGATTAAGCACAGGGGCAAGGTAATTTCAACACTAAAAATTTTAAGTTCACTAGCTGTAATTAAAGATTATTTTTTAAATCAACACTGCACTGCGCTATATATTATCAATACGCTAAATAAATTTTCAGAATGTCCAATAATTGTACTGTAAAACACTCTGTGTTCAAGAGACTTACAAGCAAGATACAAGCTTCTCCACTGAACAGAAACACAAACAGACGCTGTTGAGTGAAGTGGCTGATGGTGCACCAAAAACTAGTTCCTGTACTGCAATTATGTTAAATAAGTTAAAATGACTAAAAATTTAATATAAAACTTGGAAAATTGTTGAATAGCACAACCTTTGATATTTACTCCAACGGAAATGAATGTAAGCCCTAGAACCACTACACACACACAAACGCACACTTCACACACAAACACACACACAAACACACACTTCCCACACACACACACACATACACACACACACACACACACACACACACACAAACACACATCATACAAACATACACACACCCCACACAAACACACACTTCACACAAACACACACTTCACACAAACACACACTTCACACAAACACACACTTCACACAAACACACACTTCACACAAACACACACTTCACACAAACACACAAACACACACACACACAAACACACACACACATCTCCACACAAACACACACATTCACACACACAAACACACACACACCACACAAACACACACACCTCACACAAACTCACACACCTCACACAAACACACACACACTTCACACAAACACACACTTACACAAACACACACACACACTTCACACAAACACACACTTCACACAAACACACACCTCACACAAACACACCTCACACAAACACACACACTCACAAACACACACTTCACACAAACACACACACACACAAACACACACTTCACACAAACACACACTTCACACAAACACACACACACACAAACACACTTCTACACAAACACACACTTCACACAAACACACACTTACACACACACACACA
Organism: Homarus americanus; assembly: GCF_018991925.1. Lineage (NCBI taxonomy): Eukaryota > Metazoa > Arthropoda > Malacostraca > Decapoda > Nephropidae > Homarus > Homarus americanus. The sequence continues at coordinate 13,641,473 of NW_024737042.1, forward strand.
CTTCACACAAGCACACTTCACACAAACACACACTTCACACAAACACACACTTCACACAAAACACACACTTCACACAAACACACACACACAAACACACACAAACACACACACACACTTCACACAAACACACACTTCACACAACACACAAACACACACTCACTTCACACAAACACACACACACTTCACACAAACCACACCACACAAACACACACACACTCCACACAAACACACACACACTCCACACAAACACACACACACACAAACACACACTTCACACAAACACACACACACCCCCACACAAACACACACTTCACACAAACACACACTTCACACAAACACACACACACACACAAACACACACACTTCACACAAACACACTTCACACAAACACACACACAAACACACACACACACAAACACACACTTCACACAAACACACACTCTACACAAACACACACACACCTCACACAAACACACACACAAACACACACACACACAAACACACACTTTCACACAAACACACAACTCACACAAACACACACACAAACACACACTTCACACACACACACACACACACACACACACAAAACACACACTTCACACAAACACATCACACAAACACACACTTCACACACACACACACACACTCACACAAACACACACAAACACACACACACTTCACACAAACACACACAAACACAAACATACACACACTTCACACAAACACACACTTCACACAAACACACACACACACCCACACAAACACACACACACTTCACACAAACACACAGACACACACACACACCTCCACAAACACACACTTCACACACACACACATTTCACACAAACACACACTTCACACACACACTTCACACACACACACACACACTTCTCAACAAACATACACTTCACACACACACACACACTTCACACAAACTGGCCACGACCTATTGCAATCACCCCAATACCTAGCATTCTGAAAGTTTTGTGTTCGACTGGGTTGAGTGATATTGCAGGAGTCGGAGACCTCAGCAATTTGGCAACATGAAAACTTCCTCCACCACTCACTGTCTTGTCAGCTTTCTGATTACATATACCGCCATCTCGAGAAACGAAAACGTCTGTAGCTGTCGCCTCATTGATTTCACTAAAGTTCCAACTAGTCGACCACAATATAATCATCAACAAAGCTATTGACCCGGGCTTCGGAGAAGTCTTATACCATGGCTTACAGACTTCCTCAGTGACCGACGCCAAGCTGTACGCCTGAGGGGCTGTCTCCACCTTCAGTCACTCACCTGTGGCGTCCCTGCAGGCACCAAGATGACCACTTCTGCTTCCTTATGCTCATCAATGATGCCCTAAGAGAAACCCCTGTCGCTGGAAATATGTCGACGACTCCACCATTGGGATCAGCGTCAACAATTCTGCTCCAACTATACCCCTTCAGGATTTATTGAACAGTCTCCAAACTGCCACCAACAACCATGTCACCATCAACCATACCAAGACCATGGTACATCAACCTCTCCGACATTGTCCCACCTCCTTCCATTACTTCTAGGTCCGAACACCCAGGTTGTAGATTCCACGAAGCTCTCGGCCACCATAGACAACAAACTAAATTGAAACCACACAGTGAAGTTATCAACCTCCAGTTTCCGCCCCCTCCTCCTCCGCTGACTCAAGTCTCGAGTTCCTGCACACGAGCTCTCAGTGTTTACACAACATTCACTTCCCAAGCTCACCTATGCCTCCCCCACCTGGTCTTCCTCCCTAAATGCCACACAACGTAAACACCTAGAAAAAGTGCAAAGAGGGCATGCAAGATTATTCTCTCCCTTCCTACTCCACATATCAAGAAGCGCCAACATACTGACCCTTTCGACTCTCACTGACCATCACCACGACCTCATCTGCAAATTTGAAGAAGCTTACACCATCCCCGGCACTGGCTCCTACTACCACCTGAGATCCTTGTCCGAGAATTGCTGTTCGACACCACAACCGATCCAGCCCATACGTGCACGAACTGATCGCTATAAGAACAGCCCAGTCCCAACCATTGTAAAAATTATCTATAACTTGTAATAAATCAGTGTATTCACCCCAGTAAACACTGCTCCTTACACTGTCATGTTGAAATGAACTGTAGTTTGAGCTTTTCCCCATCTAGTTATTATATGTCTTAATTGTGTCACTTATGTTACTTGTATATTATTTGTAATTGGAACCCATTCCCCAAATATGTAACTGTATATTTTCAGCCTTCTGGCTGCCAAGCTCTTTCAATAAACCGTTAATTATTATTATTATTATTATTATTAAACACACACTTCACACACACTTCACACAAACACACACTTCACACAAACACACACTTCACACAAACACACATTTCACACAAACACACACACTTCACACAAACACACACACATTTCACACAAACACACACTTCACACACACACACACACACTTCACACAAACACACACTTCACACAAACACACACTTCACACAAACACACACACACACTTCACACAAACACACCACACAAACACACACACTTCACACACAAACACACACACTTCACACAAACACACACACACTTCACACAAACACACATCCCACACAAACACACACTCTACACACAAACACACACACACTCCACACAAACACACACACACTCCCCACACAAACACACACTTCACACAAAACACACACTCACACACACTTCACACAAACACACACTTCACACAAAACACACACACACACACACACACACACACACACACTTCACACAAACACACTTCACACAACACACACCTCACACAAACACACCACACAAACACACACCACAAACACACACTTCACACAAACACACACACACACACACACACACACACACACACTTCACACAAACACACACACACACACACTCACACAAACACACTCACACAAACACACAACACACACACTCACACAAACACACACTTCACACAAACACACACTCCCACACAAACACACACTTCACACAAAACACACACACACACACACACTTCACACAAACACACACTTCCCACAAACACACACACACACTCACACAACACACACCCCACACAAAACACACACTTCACACACACACACACACTCACACAAACACACACTTCCACACAAACACACACCTCACACAAACACACACACACTTCCACAAACACACACACAAACACAAACACACACACACTTCACACAAACACACACACACTTCACACAAACACACACTTCACACAAACACACACTTCACACAAACACACTTCACACAAACACACACACACTTCACACAAACACACACAAACACAAACACACACTTCACACAAACACACACACTTCACACAAACACACACCACAAACACACACCACACATCACACACACTTCACACAAACACACACACTTCACACAAACACACACTTACACACACACTCCACACAAACACACACTTACACAAACACACACACTTCACACAAACACACACTTCACACAAACACACACACTTCACACACACACACTTCACACAAAACACACACACAAACACACACTTCACACAAACACACACACACACACACAAACACACACTTCACACAAACACACACAAACACACACTCCCACACAAACACACACCACTCACACACACACACACACAAACACACACACTTCACACACACACACACACATCACACACACACACACTTCACACACAAACACACACACACTTCACACACACACATCCCCACACAAACACACACACACACACACACACACACACACTTCACACAACACACACCTCACAAACACACACTTCACACAAACACACACACACACACAAACACACACACAAAATACACACTTACACAAAACACACACACACACACACACACACACCCCCACACAAACACACACCACACACACACACTTCACACAAAACACACTTCACACACACACACACACACACAAACACAAACACACACACACACATTCACACACACACACACACATTCACACACACACACACACTTCACACAAAACACACACTTCACACACACACACACTTCCCCACACAAACACACACACACACAAACACACACTTCACACAAACACACACACACACTCACACACACACACACACACACAACACACACACTCACACAAACACACACTTACACACACACACACACACACACACAAACACACCTCACACAAACACACACCCACACACACACACACACACACAAACACACACTTCACACACACACACACACACACACACAACACACACTTCACACAAACACACACTTCACACAAACACACACTCACACAAACACACACACACACTTCACACAAACACACACACACTCACACAAACTCACACTTCACACAAACACACACACTTCACACAAACACGCACTTCACAAACACACACACACCTCATACACAAACACACACTTCACACAAAACACACACACACAAACACACACACTTACACAAACACACACTTCACACAAACACACACACTCTCACACAAACACACACTTCACACAAACACACACACACACACAAAACACACACTTCACACAAACACACACACACTTCACACAAACACACACCCCCACACAAACACACACTTCACACAAACACACACTTACACAAACACACACTTACACAAACACACACACTTCACACACAAACACACACTTCACACAAACACACACACACTTCACACAAACACACACTTACACAAACACACTTACACAAACACACACTCACACAAACACACTTACACAAAACACACTTCACACAAACACACACACAAACACACACTACACACAAAAACACACACTTCACAAAAACACACACACACACACACACACACTTCACACAAACACACACTCACACAAACACACACATCTCACACAAACACACACACACACACACAACACACACTTCAAAAAACACACACACACACAAACACACACCCCACACAAACACACACTTCACACAAACACACACCCCCACACAAACACACACTTCACACACACACACACACACACACACACACACACACACACTTCACACAAACACACACTTCACACACACTTCACACAAACACACCCACACACTTCACACAAACACACACACACTTCACACAAACACACACACACACACACACACACACACTTCACACAAACACACACTTCACACAAACACACTTCACACACAAACACACACTTCACACACACACACACACACACACACACTCACACAAACACACACTCCACACAAACACACACTTCACACAAACACACACACACTCACACAAAACACACA
>NW_024737042.1:13659352-13666411 GCF_018991925.1 Homarus americanus
AACTTCAAGAAGTTGTACATGAAGAAAATGTTTAGGAGGTCATCAGGCAACTTCCACTGATCCTGAACTAACACTGAAACATTTCTGTAAGACACAATTCAACATCCTGGAGGTTGTAAAATTGATTGTGTCATCATGGCAAGACGTCTCTATTCGATCCCTGAATTCTGCATGGAAAGCTCTGTGGCCATCAGCAGTCATTAATTTTGAGGGATTCGAGGAAGAAACAGAGTTGGACAAGGAGATTGTGTCCATTGGTCATTCAATGGGACTTGAAGTGGAGGAGGATGATGTGGAAGAGCTTGTGATGTCTCATGAGGAGGAACTTACTCCTGATGACTTGAAGCAACTGGATGAGATGTTACAGGTAGAGGCTGACAGTGGTGAGGAGGAAATTGAAAGTGATGACCATATGTCAGCTAAACAGTTGAAAGATGTGATTTACTACTGGGAGAAGTTCAGGGAACTGGCTTCAAAGCACCCAGATGTGGACTAACTTTGTGTCATGTTGAGGACTCAGAGGTCTCCTTCTTTAAACATAAGTTAATGGTGAGGAGAAGAGATGCCCCACAGACCACAATTGACACTTTCTTCAGTAAAAGGCAGAGGGAACAAGATGCTATCCCTCAGCCTTCCACTTCAAGAAGGAGAGAGGATGTTCATGGTGGAGAATCTGTCAGTCCAGAGGTTCCTGACATTTTCATGGAAGGTGACTCACCTTCCAAGAAGCAGTAAAATGCTTCTCCTCCTCCTCCACTTCCTTCTCTTCTCCCTTCTCCTCCTCCACCTCCCACTTCAAATTCACATCATCATCATCATCATCCAGGAGCCTTCTACATACACTCCTCAAAGTAAGTGAACTTTTCTACCTATTTTGTTGAATTTAGGCAATTTTAGGTGAGCTGGAACCAATTACCCAAAAACCCATTATTGCATGAAGGCGAATTAAAAGATCAGCTGTTGAGGAGCTTATTGCTTGGCAACACTGGTGCATGTTACCACTCCTTTCCACTTCCATCTCTCTAATCACCCACACCTTTCTGCTTTCTCAGTCCATGTTTTAAAATGTTATGTAATGCTCATTTCTACTTATACTTATCACATTCTCCCTAAATATACTTTAGGTTTCTTGTTTATTCAAGACATCTTCAGGTCATGAGACCCACTAATCCCCCAGCCAAGAAAGGGTGACCTGACATTCCATCAGATCAGTAATATGAGACCAGTAATCCCCCACCCTACCTCCACCTGACATTGAGTCAGGTCAGGTCCCCCCAAAACAATACGTTTAACTTTCATCTTTATTTAAGATATTTTCTGAAAATTCTCTCGATTTTCAACCTCAGAAAGTTTGTTCCTAAAGCCGGAAATATTTGGAAAATTACGGCTTTGGGAATGATTTTCCGAGGAAATTTCAATTCCAGCTATCGGAGATTTCTGGGTTTGGGGGATTCCAGCTAACGGAAATATTACTATAATAGTCTTGAGAAAGGATGAACGTGTTTCACGTATGTGTTGTCTTACAGAGGATCTCGCACAAGCTCTGAGAGAGATGCCTTAGTTTATCTTTCAAGAGAGAATCCAGCCATAGCTGATGCTCAGTACACCAAGAACCAAGCATGGAAGTCAGATGCAGTTAGTAGCATTTCTCATTTTCTTTTTTAATAGTTTGTGAAAATTACAACTGGCATACAGTACATATCTGTAATTAAATATGATTTAAAAAAGAAACTATTTGTGGAATTTATATTTTATAAAGTGAATATAATACTGTACTGTACAGTGATTAATGCCAATTGCATTACAGTATTCCGTATATAAAGTATTTTCTTAAAGTTGATGTTTAATGTAGAGTACAAGTAATGTGATAACTGAGATACTTATTTTTTATTTAATAAACTAGTTACCGGTACTTGCTGATATAACAATAATTTCTGGATGGATTTCAGGATACCTTATATGCTCCACCTGCCAGTGAAGTGTCTCTTGAAGAACATTGTCACTACAAGTATCTCTTCAACTTTAGGGGAGTAGCAGCCAGCTTCAGGTTTAAGCACCTCTTCCTCTGTCGTTCTCTCGTTTTTCATGTTGGTGATGAATGGATTGAATTCTTTTACCCCAAGATGAAGCCTTGGGTGCACTACGTTCCTGTAACAACATCTGCAACAAAGGAGGAAATTAGGTAAGATAAATTATTTCACTGTGTGAGTCACTGAAACATAACAGGAGGTCCACTGTCTAATACAGCTGTGTGTGAGTCACTGGGACATAACAGGAGGTCCACTGTCTAGTACAGCTGTGTGAGTCACTGAGACAAAACAGGAGGTCCACTGTCTAGTACAGCTGTGTGAGTCACTGAGACAAAACAGGAGGTCCACTGTCTAGTACAGCTGTGTGAGTCACTGAGACATAACAGGAGGTCCACTGTCTAGTACAGATGTGTGAGTCACTGAGACAAAACAGGAGGTCCACTGTCTAGTACAGCTCTGTGTGAGTCACTGAGACATAACAGGAGGTCCACTGTCTAGTACAGCTCTGTGTGAGTCACTGAGACATAACAGGAGGTCCACTGTCTAGTACAGCTGTGTGGTCACTGAGACATAACAGTCACTGAGACATAACAGGAGATCCACTGTCACGTCACAACTTTGTGGAGTCACTGAGAGTGAGTCACTGAGACATAACAGGAGGTCCACTGTCTAGTACAGCTGTGTGAGTCACTGAGACATAACAGGAGGTCCACTGTCTAGTACAGCTGTGTGAGTCACTGAGACATAACAGGAGGTCCACTGTCTAGTACAGCTGTGTGAGTCACTGAGACATAACAGGAGGTCCACTGTCTAGTACAGCTGTGTGAGTCACCGAGACAACAGATGCTACTGATAAAATTTACACTGTTCTCTGGACGTAAATATTGTACTTGTAGCTCTGGTCTAACATAATGGGGAAGTGATAAGAGTGTTTCATATGGCATACATTATTACTCCACTATAATATACTTGTTAATAAAGAAATAGAAGCACATATTACCTGTGCTGCTGTTGTCACCACAGTGGCAGCCCCCACTTACATGAACTTTTGCCAGTGTAAACTAGATTTTGCTCATGTTTTGCCAGGTTGGGGATACTTGTAGTACAGTTCATTAAAAAAAAATTATATATAAAATGAATTACATTATTCATTATTAAAATTTGTACTGTAGTCTTTAGTATGGAAACTGTACTCTGATTTATTCAGATTATTACCGTATATCTTCGCCTACAAGGCGACGGGGTGTATAAGACAGCCCCCAAAATTTCCATTTAAAAAGTAGCTTTTGAGCCCTATTCGCTGTACAAGACCGGTACCCCAAATGTGACACTTATCATTGAGAGCTTACTGACCCAGTAGTCCTTTACCAACCATCCCATTGACCAGTGCTGTTTACACCTCCTTGGTTTTTTAAAATAAGGCCAATTCACTTCAAGTAATGGCATCAAATGTTAGAGGTTGGTGTAGTGTAAACACTAGTGACTCACTTAAAAGTCTGTTATTTAACTTGAACTAATGTCGGTGTAGAATACAATTGTTTCATTTACTTGAAATGGATTTACCGATTTATTTGTTTATTTATTTATTTATAACATACTGTAATATATTAAACACACTGCAAGTATTTTCTTTAATTTATAAGCTTGCTTCAACCAGCTACAGTATTCTAATTCAATAGTGTTTCATTAGGATTTGAGTGAAAAAGATTACTGTACATACTTACTACATACATTTATTACACAAATATATATATATATATATATATATATATATATATATATATATATATATATATATATATATATATATATATATATATATATATATATATATATATATATATATATATATATATATATATATATATATATATATATATACATATATATATATTCACAATATTTTATAATTGCAGTCATGTACTGAATATTCTATGTAAAAAATATAAATTTTAAATGAATTATTTCTAGTGTGGTCGACTTCCTACACAAAGACAGGCTATAAATAGCCGTCTTATCTCCCCTCTGTTCTGAGAGAGAAGGTCTTGGTAAATAACTTTTGTTTGTTTATTTTCATTGTTTGTCTAATTTATCATGTTGTATCAAAGTAATATTACTTAAAGTTTTAGGCAGCTACCAAACAGGGAGATTCTACTGCCTGGGAAGATATTGGAAGCATAATGTACAGTATTGTCTAATGGTAGACCCTACTTCCATATGGCATCACGAAAATTGTGACCAAGTCTTAGGTTGCTGATTTATCTTTCTGCCTCATTTACACACAATTGCAGAGTTTCAATTGTTTCTCTTCCTTTGACAACACAACATACATACAATATGATGTTTCTCACCTTTGATCTTTTTTCCATTTATTTATGGTTGGTTATTTAAAATAATGCCAATTCACTTCAAGTATTGGCATCAAATTTTACCGGCTGGTGTACACTAGTGACTCACTTAAGCATCAGTTATTTAACTGGAACTAATGTTGGTGTGAGTAAAATATTTCCATTTACTTGAAATAGATTTGCTGATTTATTTGTTTATTTATTCATTTATAATATACTGTAATACATTAAACACACTGCAAGTATTTTCTTTAATTTATATACTTGTTTTGCGAAAAAGGGAGGCTACCATTATACCTGGTAGGTGAAGTTGACCAGAAATTTATGGTGATCATTAAGGACCAAACTCCGAATCCAGAATCCATGACGTGACTTCTGTTCATCATTTATATCCTAAATTTACCACTGTCGGTAGTTTCAAGAATTAACGCAGTCATTTACTGAATATTCTTTGTAAAAAAATAAAATTTAAATTAATTATTTATAGGAGATAAGTATTATGATCAGTAAATACACAGATATGCATTACTGACCACCTCCGAACACAAGGACGGCTAAAAATAGCCACAGGCGGTCACAGTCAAGGTCACTTTCCCTTTCTTGTCACTGGGAAATGGGGGGGGGGGGGGGGGGGGATGATAGCAGCTGTGTTTATTACCGGGGTATATTGTTCTTTTACTGTATGTTAGACTGGTTTATAATACATTTTTATTATTTTAATATACCGGTAATCTTCATTTTAATCCAGCTTCCCAAACGTACGTTTCACTATAAAATAATTAGTGGTAGGACCTTGTGAGTGGTTTACCATGTTTCCATCACCACTCTTGACACACTAAACCGCAATATTTAAGAGGTAAGAATTTTATCTCTGGTGTTTAAGACGACCCCCTAACTTTGGGCTGATTTTTTTTTGTTCAAATTCCGTCTTGTAGGCCGAGATATACAGTACCGCTAAACAGCGCTAAAGATAGCAGGAGTTCATCATATAAAATGGTCTTATGGCTAAATAACCTCGATAAAATTATGAAGATTAATTTCAATATTTACATTTATTTACATTTTGATCATAAAAAAAAAAATCTAATCTATGCCGTTTAAAGGAGGATTTATTAACCAACGATAGTGATCGGTGGCTTGGCCTTGCCGTGCTCTTTGTAACCAAACATGTTATTGAGGAAATGGAAGTCTCAACCCTACGAAAGAAAAGAAAGCCCAACTGGACAGCAGACCAGACATTATTATTGAAGAGAAAAAGTCAACATTGAGTGGCCGCTTGAAGACTTTCCAGAATAATAAAGACAAAAGAGGGGGTTAATTTTCGTTATCAACCCATCACCTTGTTACAATTTTTTTCTTACCATTTAGTTGATCTCACTGAGTAAAGAAAGAATATACTTGAATTAAGCTGCGTATTCCAAAAATAAACGCGATATTCGGGATTTATTAGTTGTAAAAATACTAATTTTTTTAAGTCCCAATTTGATGTTATGGTGACACGCAGCGTCGCCCTCATTTTGTTAACCACCCATCACCTTTTTTCACATGAAAAAGCCATTTTTTTTCTAAAAACCAGTTTTTGTGATATAGCTCGGAATGCGACACTCAGCAATGTTACCTAGGTTTGTTAATTCCTAGCCAACTCACCAGGCCAACATACAGGCAATTAAAACATCTAATAATTTCTTAATAAGTAATATTAGGAGGACACGTCGCTACCTGGCATTTAATTGCAATTCTCAAAACCCCCTCCTTCACCCCCCACAATACGCATCACGACCTTCATCTCTTGTCTCAGAGCGAGCAGTAAATAAAAGTCAACTCTCGAGGGGTGGAGATGGGTGGGTTATCGGCGTCGCATTCCGAGCTATATCACAAAAACTTTTTTTTAGAAAAAAGCGGCTTTTTGTTCAAGCTGGAATGCAACGCTCAGCAAGAATACCCAAGCAGGAGGTGGAGAGGGAGGTGACTTTGCATACAAGGCTCTGCTGATTTAGGTCCAGATTATTTTATAAACTGTTTAGAATATTTCCAAAATTTGGAATATTTACCGGAAGGTGAAATGTTAATTTACTCAAAAAGGATACTCACTTTATTCTGATGAGGAAGAAGGTCCTGGTTGTGGAGATTGACTAGATGGGGGAGGGGAACCCACCACCACCACATTTGAAGCATCTTTCAGAGATAGATGAAGATAGCTGTCTTTGAAAGTTTTGAAGATCTCCAAAAGCCCATTTCCTTGATCTGACTGAGACTCATATGCCGCAGAAAGGCCACAGACCCTGCATATTTCCTAGTGTCATGTGCCAAAAATTTCTTGCCAGGGTCTGCTTGATTCACTAATTGAGGTAAGGATTTTGTCATTTGACTAGGAGATAATTTCTTACCATCCCTTGATGAGAAAACATAGGGGCCTCGATTAGGGAATCTGGTTAACCATTCCTGAAGATTTTTAACTAGGCACAATATATGAGGAACCCTTGTTTCATCCATTAGACGTTTTATCCTAATAGGTTGAGCTTGGAAGTCTTCCCTTTCATTTTTTCTTAGGATCTCGGTAGGAAAAAGGATAACATCCTCGTCAGAAAATATCAATAATGATGGATTATTGGAAATTGAAATCAGTTCACTGATTCTCATACCCATTGCTATTGCTAGAAGGAAAGCTGCCTTCTGGAGTA
>NW_024737042.1:13666511-13687844 GCF_018991925.1 Homarus americanus
CACAACGGTTGGTGGTCAGGTCAGATGGTCAGGTGACCCGGCCTTCTCACCTGGTTACAAATCTTCTTAATTACAAAATTGTCCAGTTTGTACATGCCGTTACTCAAATTCATTCTTTGAAAAGAAACTATTAAGTAATATTTTACCACCTTCAGCAGTCTGGTTTAGATATGTTGATGATGTATTATGTCTCTGGCCATGTAATGAGGACCTAAAAGCTTTCCTGCCACAAATTAACAACTTAGCCCCCTCGATCAAATTCACTGTGGAATTAGAGCAAGACTGTAAATTGCCATTCCTAGACTGTCTGATACACAGAATAGGTAACACTTTTAAGTTCAGTATTTATAGAAAACCAACTAATGTGTGTTCATACATACATTATTATTCTGCCCACCATAATAAAGTCAAACAGTCAGTATTTTCAGCAATGTTTTTACGTGCCTTGAGAATTTGCAGTCCGGAATTCATTGATGAGGAATACAAATATATATATAATATTGGCTCAAACCTTAAATACCCTAGATCTTTCATAGACAAATGCCTAAAACTTGTTCTTCAAAGTTTATAGAGAACTGATCCCCATTACCCATAGAATACAGAATATCTTAATAATACCATTTCTAAAATTTCTCATTTTCCTTCCACAACTAAAACCTGGAGGCATCCCAATGTAATTTAAAACTCATGCACTGTTAAACAAATGTTAATCAAGAACTCTAATAACACAATTGGTTGCATTTATAAGTTTCTTGCAAAGATGTAATATATTTTATAGGCCAGACAGGTAAGTCTTTTAACTGGGTCTAGCTCTTCTAAAGCAGTGTTAGGACGAATGAGAATCCAATCTCTCTTTGTTCAAATTTAGGATATAAGCATTATTTAAGGATAATGCCTCTCAATATTACATGTAATTCAATTGATGTGGAACATCATAGAATCTGGTCTTATTGACTTGCATTCAGCACTTTAGGTTGGAGTAACGGCATGTACAAGCTGGACAATTTTGTATTGAAGATTTTGCAACCAGGTGGCCGGGTCACCTGACCATCTGACCTGACCACCAACCGTTGTGTGCTATTTAAAGATTAGTAGGGTCATTACCTAATACCTGACCATTGTGGACCTGGTCTCACCCTCCTCTGTATATATACACCTTGGTTTGTATTTCTCTCTCTAGTCTGTACTCACCCCTGAAGATGTGAATTACACGAAAGCGCTTGGGAACTTCGTGTTTTCTTCTTTCCTTGTGGTTATCAGCATGAAAAATATATTTTAAAAAAACAATAATTTGACTGGAAAAACAGAAAAAAAGACTTTATGTTGAAGAGTCTCAAACAAGATGTTCCTTCCACTCAACAGATATACAAACTGACGCCAAGCTTGGTGTGTTGAGTGTTGATGAATAGAGAAACCATATTTGTAAAACACGAACGCGTTTGCTCTAACCCGATTACACTCGAACAGTTGTTGTGGCTTGGCGCAGTCTTATGCAGGGTTTACAGTTCACGTTCGACATCACATTTTCAATTGATTTATGAGTTTTGTTTGTGAAGAATTGCAGAAATAATTTATGTAATATTTATGTATACAGTATACCTGTACAGTATATGTAAATTGTAAAATTTTAAATAAGAGAGAAAAACAAAATACTTAGCATTTTAGACCCGCACGCTCTGTTTACACCACACGATCAGTTTGAAACACGTGGGAAGTTTTTAAGCATCCTCAGTGATTTTTTATTACTGTTTCTCCAATTTTGTGACTATGGAAAATAAGATTATCTCCGGGAAGCGTTCTGGTGATTGCATTTCCGGTGGTGATCGTAAAAGAAAGGCTATAACACTTGAAGAAAAGCTTTATGTTGTCAAGCGTTTTGAAAATAAGGAAAGAACATGTGATATTGTGCGTCCAACGGGAATAAAGGAGTCTACTTTACGCACCATTAGAGACAATGCAGCAAAGATTAAAGCAAGCTGTATTGCTGGAAAAACCTTGAGTGCTAGCAAAAGTGTGAGATCACGGCCAAAGGAACTTGAGGAGATGGAATGGCTTCTAAGTGTTTAGATAGAAGATCAAACGAAAAAGCGATCTGGGACCAGCTTCCTCACCATTAAAGAGAAAGCCTTATCAATATATGAGGACTTAAAGAAAAAAGCTGAAAATCCTGATGATGTGATTGCCTTTTGTGCTAGTAGTGGATGGTTTTCTGGTTTTAAGAACCGCTATGCATTTCATAATGTAAAGTTATGTGGTGAAGCAGCAAGTGCCGACGAAGCAAGTGCCCGGGCATTTCCTCCCACTGTAAAGAAATTGATTCAGGAAGAAGGCTACACCTTAGACCAAATTTTTAATTTGTCTTCTATCCTGAGGAAATTGATAAGCAGTTGAAGCTCTTGGAAGACAATGATTACAATGCAGAAAGGAGCAGGATTGCAGTTCGTGGTGTTAAATCTTTTTTGGCACCTTATGAACAGCTTCTTTGTGAAAGAAGAAAGACGGCAAAGCAGCAAACATTAGACGTCTTTTTTAAGTCAACCCCCAAGAAGCAGACTGAAGACACTGAACCACAGCCATCCACTTCTGGAATTAGACGTTTTTTTCTTCCCTCCCATGCAACCAAAACTGCACCTGATGATGATGATACTGATGATGACGATGACAATTGTCAAATCCTGTCTGCATGACTCCTCAACCTCAACATTAACCTTCTCCCCCATCAAGTTAAATTCATATTTTTTCAAGGTAAAGTGTAACATTTACTGTATGATTTCATTATTAGATATGAATGTAACATTTATTTAGACTGTGCTATCCTTTGTGTTAGGCTAACTACGAAATTTTTTTTCGATTTGGAGTAATCTGCACCTAACCCTATTTTCTCCAAAAGCCCTGTTATTTCTATTAGCTTAATTTCTAGAATCTAAAGGTTTACAAAGAACAGTCAAACTATTGCTATAGCAGAACTGACCATCGCTACAGGCTCCCGCCGCCATCCTAGAAGCATCTTCCTGGCTGCTATTGTGCGCTTTTTTGGGTGGTGCTACCACTTGTCGAGTCAAGATAATGGCCTTTACCTCTACTGGGGGTCCTCCTAGTGCTGGTGGGAGTGGGACAGACCCACCTAAGTGGCCAAATAAGGAAAAGGAGAAGCGGGACTATCATAAGGGAGTTAAGCTTGCCACGTACTCGATGCAGGATAAGCAGCATGTGATTAAGTTACTTGAGGAAGGCCTAAAAACTAGTTTCCGGAAAGCACAATCAGGTCAATAAAGACAGAATTTGTATCATTTGGAGGTTATAAATGGGAAAATTAGAGGTTGTTGTAGAGGTCAGTCTATATTGTTATTTTTCCCATTAGTTTATATATATATATATATATATATATATATATATATATATATATATATATATATATATATATATATATATATATATATATATATATATATATATATATATATATATATATATATATATAATAAAAAGAGACAGTGGCATGAGAATGCATGTACCGGTATTTAGATCAGTCCTGCATTTGTATTTTATTTCTTGTATTACCATTGTTGTCAGGTGTGTTACAGGTATTGGCAGACCTGACAGTCATTTGCATGAATGGCTGTACTGACTACAGTGATCCCTCGGTTAACGAACGCCTCAGTTAACGAATTACCTTCCAAAAGAATCTTCAACTCGATTAACAAACAAAAATTCGGTTTACGAAATCCTTACGAAATCGTGTCAACATGTTTTCGCCTGCTCACCAGCTGAAGTATTAGTCCACCAATACAGTAATCGGTTTTAGGGCTTAAATTCGTTACCATTTGAGTAAATATCAAGAAGGTTGTACTATTCAATAATTTTCCAAGTTTTATATTAAAATTTTTAGTCATTTTAACAATTATTTAACATAATTGAAGTACAGGGAACTAGTTGTTAGCGAGCCAAACAGCCACTTGACTCACCCAGAATGGTGTCAGTTTGTGTCTCTGCTCAGTGGAGGAAGCATCTTGCTTGAGACTCTCTTGAACATAAACTACTTTTACGTTTTTACAGAACAATTATTGGTCATTCTGAAATATATTTTACATATTGACAATACATAGTGCAGTGCAGTGCTGATTTAATCTTGAATTACACCAAATGAACTTAAAATTTTATGGGTGAAATGGCGGCATGAAACATGGGGTGACTTCTCTTCCACCCCACTGCCTTCTCTTCTCCCTTCTCCTCCACCCCACTTCTAGTTCCCATCATCATCAACCAGGAGCCTTCTACATGCACACCTCAAAGTGCCCGTATATCTCGGCCTATAAGGCGTCGGGGTGCATAAGACGGCCCCCCCAAATTTCCATTTAAAAAGTAGCTTTTGAGCTCTATTCGCTGTATAAGACCAGTACCCCAAATGTGGCACTTACCCACTGACTCAGTAGTCCTTTACCAACCATCCTTGGTTTTTTAAAATAAGGCCAATTCACTTCAAGTAATGTCATCAAATGTTACCTGCTGGTGTAGTGTAAACACTAGTGACGTCACTGAAGCGTCTGCTATTTACCGGTAACTGGAACTAATGTCTGTGTCGAGTAAAATTTTTCCATTTACTTGAAATGGATTTACCGATTTATTTGTTTATTTATTTATTTATAATATACTGTAACATATTAAACACACTGCAAGTATTTTCTTTAATTTATACGCTTGCTTCGCACGAGACGATCGGTGGTGGGAGTGTTCCCTCGTCTCGGTGGTGGGACTGTGTTCCCACTGTTTATACAACAGCTACCAACAGCTACCACCGTATTCTAATTGTGGTGTTTCATTAGGATTTGAGTGAAAAAGATTACGGCACGTACTTACTACATACATTTATTACACAAACATATATATATATATATATATATATATATATATATATATATATATATATATATATATATATATATATATATATATATATATATATATATATATATATATATATATACACAATATATATATATATATACATATATATATACAACAAAATATATGTACAAAAAATAAATGTTAAATGAATTATTTATGGTGCATTAGGGTACTGGTCACTTCAGACACAAAGACGGGCTATAAATAGCCTTCTTTATCTCCCCTCCATCTCACCCTGAGCCAGAGGGAAGGGTGGTGGTAAATAACATTTGTTTGCTTATTTTCCATTTACTTGAAATAGATTTACCGAATTATTTGTTTATTTATTTAAAAGTCATTTACTGAATATTCTATGTAAAAAATAAATTTTAAATTAATTATTTATAGGAGATAAGTATTATGATCAGTAAATATATGGTATTACTGGCCACTTCAGACACAAAGACGGGATAAAAATAGCCCATCTCCCCCTCTTCTTACAGCTGCCAATGGGAAGTGTCTTGGTAATTAAATTTGATGTTTATTTTCATTGTTTGTCTAATTTATCATGTATCAAAGTAATATTACTAAAAATTGTGTAGGTAGTAGGCAGCTACCAAACAGGTAGATACTACTGCCTGGGAAGATATTGGAAGCATAATGTGTTGTCTAATGGTAGACCCTGCTGCCATATGGCATCACGAAAATTGTGACCAAGTCCCAGGTTCAGCGCTGACCTGACTTTCTGCCTCATTTACACACAATTGCAGTTTGAATTGTTCCTCTAACTTTGACAACACAACATACATACAGTATATTATTTCTCACTTTTGATCTTTTTTTTACTTTTTGTATTTATTTATGGTTAGTTACTTAAAATAAGGCCAATTCACTTCAAGTAATGGCATCAAATGTTACCAGCTGGTGTAGTGTAAACACTAGTGACGTCACTCAAGCGTCTGTATTTAACTGTCGGTAGTTTCAAGAATTAATGCAGTCATTTACTGAATATTCCTTGTAAAAAAATAAATTTTAAATTAATTATTTATAGGAGATAAGTATTATTATCAGTAAATATACCGATATGCATTACTGACCACCTCCACGGCTAAAAATAGCCCAATCTCGCGGTCACTTTCCCTTTCTTGTCTCCTCACTGGCAAATGGGGGGGGCGTGGGGAGGGGTGTGTGATGATAGCTGTGTTTATTACAGGGGTATAATTCTCTTTTACGGTATGTTAGACAGGTTTATAATACATTTTTATTATTTTAATATACTGGTAATCTTAATTTGAATCCAGCTTGCCAAACGTAAGTTTCAGTATAAAATAATTAGTGGTAGGACCTTGTGAGTGGCTTATGATGTTTCCATCACCACTCTTGACACACTAAACCACAATATTTAAGAGGTAAGAATTTTATACTTGGTGATTAAGACGACCCCCTAACTTTGGGCAGATTTTTTAATGTTCAAATTCCGTCTTATAAGCCGAGATATATATATATATATATATATATATATATATATATATATATATATATATATATATATATATATATATATATATATATATATATATATATATATATATATACGTATATATATACAGTGGGGTATGCTATAACAAACGCGGATGAATACGGGACTACTTCACCTGGCGCATGAATATTGTTGTACCGCGACCCACAACAAGAGCGTCAGGCGCCATCTTTGTCTCATTGTGTAGCCAGTGCACCACTGTTATTGTTGAAATTTCGTCTTTTGATGTGGAAATTCGCGTTATTTGTATAACTATTTTGTTATACAAGTATACAATTGTAACAATGAGTCGTCCAAAGCGAGTGAGAAAGCTAATAACCCTTGAAACTAAGAAAGAAATTATAAAGAAACGTGAGAATGGAAGAAGCATTGCGAAACTTAGTGATGAGTATGGGATGGCTAAATCGACTATATGTACGATTTTAAAGAATAAAGAGGAGTTGAAAACAGTGCAAGTGGCTAAGGGAATCTCTAGACTTAGCAAAGCAAGGTGTAATGTGATTGAGGAGATGGAAAATTTACTCTTAGTGTGGATAAAGGAGAAAGAAATGGCAGGTGATAGCATTAGTGAAGCTATAATTTGTGAGAAGGCCAGACAATTGTTTGAGGACCTTAAAGCCAAGACTCCCAGTGCAAGTGATAGTGATGTGCCAGTGTTTATGGGTACCAAGGGGTGGTTTACTGGTTTCAGAAGGAGAAATAAAATACATAGTGTTGTGAGACATGGTGATGCTGCTAGTGCCGATAAGGAAGCAGCTAAGGAACACCATGACATTTTTTTGAATATTATTAAAGAGGGAGGCTTTGTTTCTCAGCAAGTATTCAACTGTGATGAAACTGGACTATTTTGGAAAAAAATGCCTCGCCGTACATACATTACCAAGGAGGAAACTTCTGTCCCTGGCCATAAGCCAATGAAAGACAGGCTTACCCTCCTTCTTTGTGCTAATGCTTCTGGTGACTGCAAAATAAAGCCACTCCTTGTGTACCATGCAGAAAACCCCAGAGCTTTAAAAAACACTAGGAAGACCCGCCTTGGTGTTATGTGGCGGTCAAACCCAAAGGCTTGGGTGACCAGGAATTTATTCTCTGAGTGGGTGATTGAGGTGTTTGGACCCAGTGTTCGGGAATACCTCAGGGAGAATAATCTTCCACTAAAAGCTTTGTTGGTGATGGACAATGCACCAGCCCACCCTCCTAATTTGATGGTTGAATTGCCAGAGGAGTTGAACTTCATCACTGTGCACTTCTTGCCACCCAACACAACACCTCTCATCCAGCCCATGGATCAACAGGTAATTTCTAACTTTAAGAAGCTGTACACAAAGGCACTGTTTAGAAAATGTTTTGCGTCCACTTCTTCCAGTGATGTTAGCTTGAAGGAATTTTGGAAGAGTCACTTCAATATAGCAGATGCTGTATTTTTAATTACCTCAGCCTGGAAAGAGGTTACTGTGAGGTGTCTTTGTGCTGCTTGGAGGCCATTGTGGCCTGAATGTGTCCTTCAAAGAGACTTTGAAGGCTTCGAAGAGTTAGAAGAAGAGGCTGTTGTTCATGAAATTGTGGCTCTGGGCAATTCCATGGGCCTGGAAGTGGATGATGATGATGTTGAGGAGTTGGTGGAAGAGCACAGTAAGGAATTGTCCACTGAGGAGCTGCTTGAGCTTCACAAAGAGGAAAACGAGACACTGAAGCGGAGCTTAACTTCTGAGGAGTCAGGGGAGGAGGAGGACAAGGAGGAAAGCCGCATCATTCCAGCCAAAGATCTCAAGGATGCGTTCTTTTGCTGGAGCAAACTGTCCAAGCTTGCTGAGGATTATCATCCTGATGTTGGTTCTGTGCAAAAGGCCATCAGTGTGTTCAATGACAATGTTATGAACTACTTTTGGAAGGTCCAGAAATCAAGGTTGAAGCAGCCAACCCTGGATACCTTCTTTACAAAGATAACAAAAGAACATACAGACAAAGTGCCTGTGAGACAGTCACCAAAGAGGGCTAGGAAGGATGACTCCTCTCCTTCCACCTCTTCTCAATAATTCTCTCCTCCCCCCTCCTCCCCCCTCCCCCTCTGCCTCCTGTCCTGCATGCTGAACAACACTAAGGTAAGATAAAGTACCGTATTTTTTACATTTTCCACAGAATTTTTTCAGTGTTAAGTGGTTGTATTTGGGGGCCTGGAACGGATTAATCCTATAACGAACGAATGAGGAGGTTCTGGAACCAATTACGTTCGTTATAGCATACCCCACTGTATTTTACTGCATTTATTTTTAGTTTGTATGTAATTTTCGGTGAGCTGGAACCAATTACCCAAAATCCCATTGAAACAATAGTTTCGGTTAATGAAATTTTTGGTTAACGAACGACCTTCTGGAACGAATTGTGTTTGTTAACCGAGGGACCACTGTATCTGAGAAAGTGATGAGAAGTGGCATAATAAAAGACCTCAACCAGAAATTTTTTTTACAAAACATTTGTAACGTAGGAAAGTTATACAATATTACGCAGAGGGAATTGAGCTACCGGAAATATGTGAGTTAAGAAACGAGCTATATCTCTTTAATATGTCACAATATATGAGATGAATAGGGGGTTAACTGAGGGTAACTGGTAGTAAAATTCACAAAGCAAAAACATTGTCAGTGTTATTTAACACAGTGTAGCAAAGAATTTTGCCAGAGGAAGTGTGCTCGTTTAAAAGAATGTAATGAATCTGTTAAAAACGGAGCAGTTTCGATCTGCAAAGGGCAGATAATCAGAGCAAACAGCAGGAGTTGTAATAGGCCATACTCCAGTAATAGCTGTGTCAGTCATTATGAAGACCTCAGAGAGAACACGCACAACAATCATAGCACTTCATGGAGAAGGCCTGAGCAATGGTGCGATTGCTAGGCGGCTTGGTGTTTCCAAGCACGCCATAGCCTTATGGATAAAGCGCCACGATAATACAGGACAGATCCTGCACCAGCTTGGAGCCGGGCGGCATCGCTGCACAACCCCTGCACAGGAGAGAGCAATAGCAGCTACCATCCAAAACAGACCATTTACCACTGCCCCCCAGCATCCAACAAGAACTTGGATTGGCTTGCACACCACAGGCAATCAGAAACAGACACCACAGCATTGACCGCCATGCCCATATACCCACAAAGAAGCCACACCTGACTGAGGAAGACATGGAAAGGCGCCTGGAGTACAGAACGCGTTAGAACAGGAGTTCCCAACCGGGGGGAATTCCCCCTGGGGGAAATTTGGATATTCCAGGGGGGAATAAAGAGATGAGTCCAAAATGTCCAAAGTAGCCTTTTTGATGGGTTGTTGGTTAGAGAAAATATATATTTTATGGCTAAATGCTCTTTGGCTTTTAATTTATCCTTTTTCAGAGCAAGGTCAGAATTTTGGTCTTCAAATAACTATCATGCTACTGGTTTCCAAATTTGAGACTGTCCTTGCCCTGGACGTGTACAAGCGGTTCCTGGTAAAGGAAGCCGCCACTCTCGTGTCTCGGGCAGGGACCGTCCTTGTTCTGGACGCGTATGGACCTAGTATGGGTTGGTCGGGACCATAGGGAGCTGTCGCTCTCATTTCAGGACTCAGCAGTGACCGACCAGGTACGGAGATCCGCTGCTCTCTGTGCTTGTCTGGCCGTTGTGTGGTTAAGCTGTAGTTACGGTGTAAATGTGAACAGGGATTGTTTCAAGTGTTGCTTAATGAGGCAGCAGTAAGAATGAGCTGTGATAGTTAAGAGCAGGTGATAAAGGTGAACAACTTATGTGAGTGTGCAGGGGGGGACAATAGGCCTGGCACACACACACACACACCACCCACCTCTCTCTTACACTCCACATGTCCACTCCCACACACCACCATCACACTGCACACACCCACACTCCACCCTCAACTGCACACCACCCTCATTTCATACTCCACACACCCCACACCACACTCCACCCTCAACTGCACACCACCCTCATTTCTACACATCCACACACCACCCTCTCATATTCCACAGCCTCTCACTCCACAACACCCTCATATTCCACACCTTCACCCTCACACTTTCCACATCATGTCACTGTCACTTCCCTCCCCTCCCTCCCCCTCCCCCATTTTCCCAGTCATGGTTTGGTGGTTTTAGGCTTGCAGTTTTTATCTTATAAAATATCACAGACTAAAGTTAGGAGAATATAATTTGCATTGCTATAATCCTTCCAAGACCGAATATTTTGAATATAAATGTCATATATTTTGCACAAGATAATTTTTTTTATCCCTATGTAATAAAATTAATTGGAACATGTCAGTTCAGTGACATTTTATAAGAGAAAACCTTAAAGGCACTCTTAAGGACAGATAAATAAATAAGCACTAGACCTTGGCATCAACTGTCAAACATATCACCTCGCCTCCCCCCCCTCTCCCCAATCTTCACATCAGCTGATCGCTAGTAAACAGACCATTTCACGTCCCATAATTTTAGCTGTGTTGATTTATGAGTGTTTGTTTTAACATAATACTACAAAAAACAATGTTTTGTTTATTCTAGGAGATGGGCTGAGGTGCATCCGGGTAGACTCTCGGTCTTTTTAGTATTTTGTGTTTCTCTCAAATACCAAACTAAATTATTCCATTGAAACAACACTTCGATTTACTGCGAATTTGGTTTAAAGCGACCTCTCTTGGAATGTATCTTGTATTATATCGACGTTCTACTGTACTGTAATTTGGTCGCTTATACAAAATAAAGAATAAATTTTAACTAAAATAATTGTTTTCTCTACATATAATTTGTAAATAAGCATGTAACTTATATCACTCAGGATTTTATAGTCCACTCTTGTACAGTAAAACTATTTTCTCTATTACAGAGCAAAAGAGTAAAAATTTAAATGTTCTAATGTGGGTTATAAATAAAGAAAATATAATATAAAACTATAAAATAAGAAAACAGAGTATGTGTGTGTGTGTGTGGAAGGTGAACGCATGTTAAGGCCACTCAGTGAGCTGTCCTGCGTGGTTGACTCACCCGCTTCCCTCCCTCCCATGTGATGTCATGGCACACACACACACACACATACAATAGTCTCAGTCAGCTGGTTGACTGCCTGGTTGAACTGTGGCATCGCTTAGATGATGGTTTGAGTGTGGAAGATTTTATTTTATTTTATTTTTATCTTTTTTTTACATAAAATATGTGCTAGTGTATTTTATGATATGCTATGTATCAGTTTTATAGATTATCATAGCAAGTATTGTTTATAAAGTGGGTATGTCACTACTGGTGTCAGACATATGAAGAAATGACTTAAGTTGCTTTCGTATTGTTGGACTGAATTAGAATTTTTACCAAAGGGGACATAGTTGGGATACCGGGAAGATTCAAACAGTTGGAATTCTGATAAAATCAATTGCACTGTAAATGAAATAGTCTATGTCATTGGATTTACCTTAATAGTGGAGACGTTCTGCTTACAGTGGCTGGCCTGACATGAATGGGGGAGGCTGTTGGGTGTTACTGGGCTAGTACCGCAGGAACCAGATTTTACCAGTGAGTGTTGAATATTAATTTTGGTGCCCTAGATACTCTGTGGTGCAATGTATAGTACAACTACTCCTCGACTTACGACATACTTGACCTACGACCACCCGGACATACGACCGCCTCAGTCGTACCAAAATTTTGTCAAATTACGTATTTTCGAGTCCCAACGTTAGTGATTGCGCTGTGTGCTGACAAAATTTTCGTTTGTAATTCACTTTAAAATGGCTGGCAAGCTTAAAAGTGAGAGTTTTGTGGTGCTGAGAAGAAAAAGAGGCACCCATTTTAGATTTTCTATGTATTATTTAAGCATTTTCGACTTACGACCAATTCGACTTACGACCTGGATATGGGTCCCTAACCCCGCCGTAAGTCAAGGAGCAGCTGTACTTTATACCCAAAATATTGGGGTACTACAGCACCCTCCCTTCCCACATCCATGTACTGGGTGGAGTGAGCCAGCACACACCCGACCACAACAATAACAAACACCAGACTAACCAAGCGTGGAATGCAGCGCGGCGAGTGTTACCCACTTGGCCAAATATGCTGAGATTTTCCCAGATAATTTTATATAACTCGACATTTCCCAAATTATTTTATAATAAATTCTGAGACCATATACATGCTGAATTATAAAATTCCGAGATATTGATTGCTGAGTAATCAAGGGTTTACATTATTCCCCCCGGCCCCGATGTGGGTCAGTGACCTGTGCCCAGGTTGGCTAATCCCCTTAAAAAAAAAGTCATGCTGCTACCATTGCACATCCACCTCACCATTCTTATTTAAGTTCACTGAAGCCAATGACTCAATGCTATATGGCCAGTGTTGTACGTTGATGCCGTTAATTTAACGCTGTCAATGAACGGCGGGAACTTTTTGTTAATGCTGACGCCATTAATTTTTTGGGCAGGTGACGCAGTTAACTTTTCACCCAAGCGTCAATTTGTTCGTCAACTTCTAAAATGTTCAAATTTTCCAAGTTCGATTTTCAATTACTGTATCTTGTTATAAAGATGACTAGGAAAAGTTTTGCCTCGCCCGACGCCCGATTTTCGACAAGGACACTTTCCCCAACAAGGCCATGAGGGAGTTGTTCATCAAATACAACACCCCCATCCCCTCTAGTGCTGCCGTGGAGCACATGTTCTCCATGGACAAGGACGTCCATGGAGAACATTCAGCAGAATGAGTGACAAGCATTTTGAGATGCTAGTATTCTTGCGGGGGAACAAATGAATAATTAAAATTATATAATATACCCGTAAATCATAATAAATGATGAAAAATGAATTTATATTTTTTTGATTTTGCATATGTTACTCCCATACACAGGAGAATACGCATTTCGGGGCTGCATTTGTACGTCACTGAAAACTCGTTGACGCTAGTTGTTGACGCTGACGCTAACGGCGTCAATTTATGAAATCGTTTACGCCGATGCTGACGGCATCAAATTTCTCAGCCGTTTACACTGACTCTGGCGGCTCCACTTTTTTCGTTGACGCGTACAGCACTGTACAGTGACCCTCGGTTAACGAACTCAATCCGTTCCAGAAGGTCGTTCGTTAACCGTTCGTTAACCGAAACCATTGTTTCAATGGGTTTTTGGGTAATTGGTTCCAGCTCACCGAAAATTTCCTAAATTCAACAAAAATGGTAGAAAAGTTCACTTACTTTGAGGTGTGTATGTAGAAGGCTCCTGGATGATGATGATGATGATGATGGAATTACAATGGGGGTGGAGGAGAAGGAAGAAGAGAAGGCATTGGGGTGGAAGAGAAGTCACCCCATGGCACCATTTCACCCATAAAATTTTAGTTCTCTTGGTGTATTTCAAGATTATTTTCTTTAAATCAACACTGTACTGCATTATATATTGTCAATATGTAAAATATATTTCAAAATGACCAATAATTTGCTTGGAAACACAGAAAAAAGCGTTTAGTTGAAGAGAGTCTCAAGCAAGATGTTACCTCCAGTGAAAACAGAGAGACTAACGCCTGTTTGCTGTGTTAAGAGGCTGGATGCTGCGCTTTAAACTAGTCACTTTACCTTCAATTATGTTCAATAATTGTTAAAATGACTAAAAAATTGAATATTAAACTTTTAAAATTATTGAATAGTATAAACTTCTTGATATTTACTAAAATAGTTAGGAATTTAAGCCCTAGAACCGATTAATGTATTGGCGGACTGATACTAAAGCTGGTTGCCCGGCCAGTGCAAGCGAAAACATGTTGAGGTCGGTTCGTAAGAAATTCGTTAACCGAATTTTTGTTCGTTAACCGAATTGAAGATCCTTATGGAAGGCAGTTCGTTAACGAAATTTCGTTAACCGAGCGTTAAAATTAGCAGGTCACTGTATATGGCACAACACTTTTCACATCAGTTCAGCATCATCATCGTTGTTTTTTGGCCATTTTGCTTGTGTGGGTTACCTGATGACAGCTCTCCATGCTGCGCAATCTTTTGCAGTCTAACTTGTCAGGTTCCTAACTCTTACCTTATTTCTTACAATCTCTCCTTATGTCATTCTTGGCTTACCCCATCCACATTTGGGTTCATGCACCTCATGACACAATTGGTCTCATCCATTCTGTCCACATGCCCAAACCATCTCAACCTGCCTCTATGCAAAACTTCATCCATACTCTCCATACCCAGCTGCCCTCTTAGCTCTGAACAGGGTTTCCTGTCTTTCAGTGTCATATTACACATGCTTGAAAAGTTGCCCTTTTATCCTCAAGAAGGCTCATTGAGGAAAAAAGGGCCTCCTGCCCCCTGTAATGTTCTCTGTACTGTACATCACTGGTTATGAGGAACACTGGGTTTATACCTGTAAACTTGTTAGCACAGTGTGTAAGTTACCCAATACATACTTGTTATAAAATAGGAATTCTTTACCACTCCTGTATTCTTTTTATTGATTTCTTGTTTATTTCTTTCAGACTATTTGTCAGTGGGCACCAGCGATAGAATTTCAATGCTCGTGACTGTGTTGCAGACATTAAGAAAAAAGAAGATTATTGTGTTCTTCAATTCCTGCCATTCTGTCAAATTTCACCATGGTGTTTTGTCTCATTTCAGTCTACCTGTTCTCTACTGTATGGTAAGTTAATTACATCAGAATCAGCAAATTAATATTTGAGAAGTACAGTATTTTTTTATGAAACTGAATACTGGTATCCCTCGTTTAACAATGAGGTTGTTTTCCTGAAAAACCTAACTTTAAGCAAAATTATTGTTAAACAAGGGATAACAGCAAAGCATGGAGAGTGAATAACAGGCTCAAACGATAGGGTGGTAAACACTGAGTACAGTACAAAGTACAGTGATATCCCCATTAGCCGGAACAATTGGTGCAAAGGACTTCTGGGGATGAGAGATTTCCGGGTAACAAGACGACTTTCTCAAACCCGAAAAAATTCCTTATCCCCGGAACCTTTTCCGATTACTGGGAAAAGTTTCCGAGTGTCTAAACAAGACCTCTTGCACAGACGCACACTAGCCCACTTCTCCAGAACGTTTCTGGGAGCTGGAGATGCTTTCCTTGAGTCTAAACTATACTGGAATCTGTAAATACAGTTCTAATTAAGTTAAAGACTTGAAATCTTTACTATAATAATCCAAAATAGTTTATCTAAAAGTTTGGTTAAATAAATACATTAATATCGCCCTTAGCCAGAATCCCTCAAACCTGGAAATCTCCGATACCCGGAATTGAAATTGTCTCGGAAAATCGTTCCGAAAGCTGTAATTTTCCGGAAAATTCCGGTTTTGGGAACGATCTTCCGAGGGGCATATTTTCCAGAAAATTCTGAGTTTTTTCCCCGATATCCGGAAAATTCCGGGGATATATTTTTTTTTCCCGGGTTTGAGAGATGAAAATCAGACACATTTTCTGGAAATTACGAGAAAATTTTTCCGTTACCCGGAAAATTCCAGAATATTCCGGGGATGAGGGATATTTTTCTGGGTTTGAGAGATGATGTAATGCTCAATTTCTGGAACTTCCGAGAAAATTTTTCCGTTACCCGGGAAATTCGGGAATGAGGGATATTTTTCCGGGTTTGAAAGATGATGTAATGGTCAATTTCTGGAACTTCCGAGAACTTTTTTTTGTTACCCGGAAAATTCCGGAAAATTCCGGGGATGAGAGATTTTTTCTGGCTTTGAGAGAGTCGTCTCGTTACCCGGAAATCTCTCATTCCCGGGGATATCACTATATGGGCATGAAAGAAGCTGTGTGTTACAGCAAAGACTCCCATAGAGCTGTGGGGGGATTAGTGGGTCTTGTGTAACTGATCTGACCTGATGCACTGTCAGGTGGAGGTAGGATGGGGGATTAGCAGTCTCATATTACTGATCAGTTGGAATGTCAGGTTACCCTTCCTTGGGTGGAGGATTAGTGGGTCCTATGACCTGAAGACATCTTGAATAAACACAAAACCTGAAACATTTTTAGAGAGATTGTGGTAAGTACAGATATAAGTATAAATGAGCAAAGTTGTATCCCTTCAACGTTACTCTACATAATATTTTAAAATATGGAGTGAGAAAGAAGAAAGGTGTGGGTGAATAGAGAGATGGATTGGAAATGAGTGTTGCCAAGTACTCCTCAACAGCTGATATTTAACTCGCTACCATGCAGTCACACACACACACAGATGTGTCTCAGTTCCCTTGCTAGGGGTGTGTGAGTGGTGTTGGGGTCTGTGTGTGGTTGTTAGAGGGTGTGTTTGTGTGTGATGTAGGGGTGTATGTGGGGGGTAGGATTGCGTGGTCAGTCCCCTTCCCCCATTTCCTCGCTCAAGCGTGGCTAATTGTGATAGGGAGATGAATTTGATACCATAATGATGCTTAATAAATTCTCTACCAAACGTTTCCAATAAGATATCCTTAAACAAAATATTTCTATATGATATACTGATGGGAATGCCATTCTTCTATATAAAAACAATGTAAGAAATGTTGATACCAGAGTCAGTAAAATCAGTTCTAATTTCGTTAGACACACCATTTTTTTATCAAAATAATTCTGAATACTTTATCTAAAACTTTGGTTAAATAAATATATTTAAAAAAACAAATGTTCGATATGATACGGGTGTGAATGTCTAATTGTGTCTTAACATTTGCGATGAAGGTTGGGTGAGAGATTATTGGGTCACGTTACTAACTTGACCTGATGCAACGTCAGGTCACCCAGTGTTGGGTGGGGGATTAGTGGGTCTTGTGACCTGAATATGTCTTGAATTACATTATTTTTTACCTATGAGGTACTGTGGTCCCTCGGTTAACGGGCACAATCTGTTCCAGCAGGTTGCTCGTTAACCGAAAATCTCGTTAACCGAAACCATTGTTTCAATGGGTTTTTGGGTAATTGGTGCCAGCTCACCGAAAATTGCCTAATTTCAACAAAAATTTTAGAAATTGACACTTACCTTGAGGTGCGTATGTAGAAGGCTCCTGGATGATGATGCTGATGTGAATTTGAAGTGGGAGGAGGAGAAGGGAGAAGAGAAGGAAGTGGAGGTGGAGGAGAAGCATTTTACTGCTTCTTGGAAGGTGAGTCACCTTCCATGAAAATGTCAGGAACCTCTGGACTGACAGATTCTCCACCATGAACATCCTCTCTCCTTCTTGAAGTGGAAGGCTGAGGGCTAGCATCATCCTCTCTACTTCTTGAAGTGGAAGGCTGAGGGATAGCATCTTGTTCCCTCTGCCTTTTATTGAAGAAAGTGTCAATTGTGGTCTGTGGGGCATCTCTCCTCCTCACCATTAACTTATGTTTAAAGAAGGAGACCATTGAGTCCTCAACATGACACAAAGTTAGTTCAGTTTTTTCCACATCTGGGTGCCTTGAAGCCAGTTCCCTGAACTTCTCCCAGTGGGAAATCACATCTTTCAACTCTAGTTGACATGGTCATCACTTTCAATTTCCTCCTCACCATTGTCAGCCTCTAACATCTCATCCAGTTGCTTCAAGTCATCAGGAGTAAGTTCCTCCTCATGAGACATCACAAGCTCTTCGACATCATCCTCTTCCACTTCAAGGCCCAATGACTGACCAATGGACACAATCTCCTGGTCCAACTCTGTGTCATCCTGAAATCCCTCAAAATCATGGACTACTGATGGCCACAGTGCTTTCCATGAAGAATTGAGGGTTCTATTGGAGACTTCTTGCCATGATGACACAATCAATTTTACAGCCTCCAGGATGTTGAATTGTGTCTTCCAGAACTGTTTCAGTGTTAGTTCAGGATCATTGGAAGTTGCCTGATGACACCTCCTAAACATTTTCTTCATGTACAACTTCTTGAAGTTGCTGATCACATTCCGGTCCATTGGCTGTATGATTGATGTAGTGTTGGGAGGCAAAAACAACACTTTGACAAAGTTAAATTGAGACTCCAAAGTTCTGGCAAGTTGAGGGTCATGACCAGGAGCATTATCCATGAGGAGAAGAGCATTTAAAGGGAGTTTATTGGTGGTTAGGTAGCTCTTGACAGAAGGGCAAAACACCTCAACAGCCCATTCATTAAAGAACTGTCTTGTCACCCATGCCTTACGGTTGGACTTCCAATAAACTCCAAGCTTTGCTCTTACCACTTTCTGTTGCTTGAAAAACCCTGGGGTTTTCAGAGTGGTAGACAAGCATAGGCTTCAGTCGGAAATCCCCTGAAGCATTGGCACCAAGCAATAGAGTGAGACGGTCTTTCATGGGTTTATGCCCAGGTAAAGAGGCTTCATCTCTGGTGATGAATGTTCTTTTGGGCATCTTTTTCCAAAACAGCCCAGTTTCGTCCACATTGAACACTTGCTGTGGAAGATAATTTTCTTCTTCCATCAGTTTTTTAAATTCACTAAAAACTTTGCTGCCCCTTCTTTATCAGCACTAGCAGCTTCACCATGCCTAACAACACTGAAAATGTCACTTCTTTTCTTAAATTTTTCGAACCAGCCTTTGCTGGCCCGAAAATCTTCAAATTCTGTGCCTGAAGAACCAGGTTGATCTGCCTTTAAATGTTCGTAAGTCTCCCTGGCTCTTTCACAAATGAATTCAGTAGAAACTGAATCACCTTTCATCTGTTTTTCCCTAATCCAGATGATAAGTAACCTCTCAGTTTCTGCAATTAGGGATCTACTTTTAAACACTCTTGTAGATTTGTCTCTCACTTTCACTTCTTTAAATTTGTCTTTCTGTGCAAGAATTGTCGACACAGTTGATGTCGACATGCCATATTCTTTGCATAGCGCATTTGTTCTAATGCCTTGTTCGTGTTTTTTTATGATTTCCTGCTTGGTTTGGATTGAAATAGCTTTTCTTGATCTCTTAGGCCCCATGCTGGATTCAAACAATGTCAACACGTGCTTTTCAAAGTTAAACTCGTTGTAAATAAAGAATATTTTCTTTAAAATAACACTGCACTGCGCTATATGTTGTCAATATGTAAAATAAATTTCAAAATGACCAATAATTTGCTTGGAAACACAGAAAAAAAGCGTTTAGTTGAAGAGAGTCTCAAGCAAGATGTTACCTCCACTGAAAACAGAGAGACTAATGCCTGTTTGCTGTGTTAAGAGGCTGGATGCCACGCATTAAACTAGTCACTTTACCTTCAATTATGTTCAGTAATTGTTAAAATGATTAAAAAATTGAATATTAAACTTTTAAAATTATTGAATAGTATAAACTTCTTGATATATACTAAAATAGTAAGGAATTTAAGCCCTAGAGCCGATTTATGTATTGGCGGACTAATACTACAGCTGGTTAACCGAGGGGTTGCTCGTTAACCGAATTTAAGAATCTTATGGGAGGCAGGTCGTTAACCGAGGCGCTCGTTAACCGAGGGACCACTGTGTGTGTGTGTGTGTGTATATATATATATATATATATATATATATATATATATATATATATATATATATATATATATATATATATATATATATATATATATATATCCACATTATTTGTATTGATCTATTATGGATTTATATAATGATGTGACTGAAAAAGGAATTTATATTTGTTTCTTCTTACCGGTGATAACAACAAAGGTATTATCAGGTGATTTTAAAACACTGAGTCATTAATGTTTAGTTTTCGTTTGGAAATAAATAAACACAATTTCACGGAGTTATGTGTGATGGAAACTGACTACCCAGCAAATTAACTCCTGACAGTGACTCATGATGCACTTAAGCTGTTCTCTGACTGTTGTATACATACATACATACATACATACATACATACATACATACATACATACATACATACATACATACATACATACATACATACATACATACATACCATCCGCCTCGCTCACCCACCAGAGACACTCTTATCAATCATCTCATTACCACCTCAGACCACCTCAGAGTTAGGTACCCATGTGCCAAGTTAGTATTATGTGGGGATTATAATGAAATTGACACCACTGATATCCAGGACCAGCTATCACTATCACAAGTTGTGAACTTCCCCACACACGGTCAAAATACCCTTGACCTTATCTTAACTGACTTAGCGGACCAGTACCAACCACCTCAACCAATGCCTCCTATCAGGTGTAGCACACACTTATCAGTGCTCTGGTCCCCAGCTGCCACTCCCACTCAAGTACAGAGACCCTACATCAAGACCTACAGGCCGATTACTGACTCTGCAGTGCGCCTCTTCGGGCAGTGGATAGTTCACCATCCCTGGACTGAAGTACTTAGCGTGGATGACGTGGAAACCAAATGGATAAATTATACCAACACCACCACGGAAGCTCACCACCACTTCTTCCCGAGAAGTCCGTCAGATCTCACCCAGCTGACTTGCCCTGGATCACACCTCGGATCAAAAGACTTATGCAACAGAGAGACAGAGCCTTTCATCTCAATGACCACAACCGCTACAGGTCCCTTCGCAACCGAGTCATCCGCGAAATACGTACTGCAAAGAAGTCCCACTACCCAACCAAATTACAACACCTGAAGCAGACCAACATCAGTCAATGGTATGGTAAGCTTAAAGAACTCTGTGGACTAAACAATAAGACACACCCCCTCCCCTTCCTTAGCCATCTCACTAATGTTGGCGCAGCTGAGCAAACAAATAACCATTTCGCTACTATATGCCAGACGCTCCCACGGCTTGATACAACCACTCTCCCTGCTTACCTACCAGCCCCCCTTCCCACTGACATAGTAGAAGAATTTGAAGTAGCAAAACGCCTGGACAAACTGAAATTAAAACGCTCTACCACCCCCATTGACTTACCAATGAAACTCTTCAAGGAGTTCTCCCCAGAGCTTGCTAAACCCCTATGCTCCATCATCAATGCTTCTCTCAGCCAAGCCA